>NC_139714.1:27563938-27820216 GCF_964188405.1 Protomyctophum parallelum | reverse complement strand
TCTGAACCCCTAATTGCTCCCGATTGCAGGTTGGTGCCTTGCATGGTGTGTGAATGTGCAGAATGTAATGCAAAGGTGTGTGATTGTGAATGTAATGTACAATCTATGTAAAAGGTGTGTGAATGTAATGCAAATCTATGTAAAGGTGTGTGAATGGGTGAATGTAATGCACCATCTATGTAAAGGTGTGTGAATGGGTGAATGTAATGCACAATGGGTCCAATGGATTGGTTGGTGGTCATATCGTGTGTGGTGTACTTGGCCAATAAATATTCACAATTCTTAAATGTTCAATTGTTGTTGACCCATTTAGACCTGAAGACGCATCTGTGTCACGTTAGCGCTTTTAACCACTTTAACCATTATTTTAAACTTTAGCTATTGAACAAATTTTTATGAATGTGGTGCAAATCTTTGAATATATATTCTTTCACAGTGAAAGGTTTTAAATCAAATCTTTGGGGGTCCTGGAACAACACATTTTGAGATGGGGGTCTGCGGCCAAATATATATCATAGTGGAGGTCCTTGACATGAAATGGTGTGAGAACCACTGATATAGAAACATAGGGTTTAATCCTGTGAGAACCACCGATATAGAAACATATGGTTTAACCCTGTGAGAACCACTGATATAGAAACATAGGGTTTAATCCTGTGAGAACCACCGATATAGAAACATATGGTTTAACCCTGTGAGAACCACTGATATAGAAACATAGGGTTTAATCCTGTGAGAACCACTGATATAGAAACATAGGGTTTAATCCTGTGAGAACCACTGATATAGAAACATAGGGTTTAACCCTGTGAGAACCACTGATATAGAAACATAGGGTTTAACCCTGTGAGAACCACTGATATAGAAACATATGGTTTAACCCTGTGAGAACCACCGATATAGAAACATATGGTTTAACCCTGTGAGAACCACTGATATAGAAACATAGGGTTTAATCCTGTGAGAACCACCGATATAGAAACATAGGGTTTAACCATGTGAGAACCACTGATATAGAAACAGGGTTTAACCCTGTGAGAACCACTGATATAGAAACATAGGGTTTAACCCTGTGAGAACCACTGATATAGAAACATATGGTTTAACCCTGTGAGAACCACTGATATAGAAACATATGGTTTAACCCTGTGAGAACCACTGATATAGAAACATATGGTTTAACCCTGTGAGAACCACTGATATAGAAAGATAGGGTTTAACCCTGTGAGAACCACTGATATAGAAACATATGGTTTAACCCTGTGAGAACCACTAATATAGAAAGATAGGGTTTAACCCTGTGAGAACCACTGATATAGAAACAGGGTTTAACCCTGTGAGAACCACTGATATAGAAAGATAGGGTTTAACCCTGTGAGAACCACTGATATAGAAACAGGGTTTAACCCTGTGAGAACCACTGATATAGAAACATAGGGTTTTTCAGAAAACTGTCGTGATTTAGAAATACCTTTTGTAGAATCTGGTCTCAGGTCTTAACGGGATAATTCAGTGGAATGTATATTAAAGTGACCTCTAAGTCAGGGGTTCTCAACGTTTGCTTTGGCCGTGTCTCCCGACCCCCCATCCCCAGCCCCAATACAAATGGACCGCTACAATAACCTTAATAATAGCGAAAATACATCATAAATATAAATACTGAAACCAGATATTATCATTAAGAAAGGTTTATGCATGTACTATGTGTACTATGTAAACTCTTAATTTCCATTTTATAGCCATTCAGTGGCAAAAAGAAAAAAAATAATTTGGGGACCCCCAAAAAAATATTTTGGCGACCCCCCTGGGGGGGTCACGACCCACGGGTTGAGAACCCCTGCTCCATGGCATGAAATGAAGGAAGCGTTTGTTTTTGGGGACATACTGAAGGCCGTGGGTATTAAAGTGGTCAACCAGACACTTTTTTAATTTCAAATCTTTTAAACAATGATCAAAGATCTCCAATAGCTGTCAAGTGATTTTTTTTTTTTTATGTAAGTACAACTATAAAGTTGTGGTACGAAGCAGAACCCACATTGATCCTGTCTGAACTGTACGAAGCAGAACCCACATTGATCCTGTCTGAACTGTACGAAGCAGAACCCCGCTCCTAAAAATAAACAAAATCAAAACTAAAAACAAAAACAACAGCATCAGTCTCATCAGACGCAAAAAAAAATGCAACAGCAACTTTTCTTTTTTTTTTTGCCCCTGGAAGGAAGTAAGTGCTCAGTGTGGGAGAAAAGGAAAAACAGGAACAGACACCAGACGGTTAATCTCAAGATTTGCTTGTAAAATTACTTTAAATGTAGATAATATTTGAATATAGGTAGATAATGTTTGGTTGATTTAAAGAGGGGGGGGGGGGGGGGGGTAGCAAGATAAGAACTTAAAGAAGTCATCAATACAATCAGAAGGTCTCAGCTCACTAGCTAGGTCAACAGAGAACCCGGTTATTTATACATGCAATACAAACAGGAAAAACAAAAAGACAAAAAAATAAAATAATAATCAAAAAACCTCAAATTGAGATTTATTATCCAAATTTCATTTTGCCCATAAACTAAAGCCAATGAGTCCTTTGATGTTGTCGTCGTTAAATTGATTCTTGGTTCATAAATGTTAAATCTCATTTTTCTTTTCTTTTTTTAAATAATAAATGGCTAATTGACATTATTGCACAAAATGAGCAAAAAGACAGTAATACTATAGAGCTGTGCCCCCCCCCCCCCCTCTCCAGAAGCACTTAAAGATGGAGTGCCGTGATCTTTTCTGTTTTTGATACTATGGATGATAGATACTATGAATCAATCTTTTCATACTATGGAGTTAACGTTACTCTAATAGACCCCCAGGTGTTGTGTATGTGTCTATGGAGTTAACATTACTCTAATAGACCCCCAGGTGTTGTGTATGTGTCTATGGAATTAACATTACTTTAATAGACCCCCAGGTGTTGTGTATGTGTCTATGGAGTTGACATTACTCTAATAGACCCCCAGGTGTTGTGTATGTGTCTATGGAATTAACATTACTTTAATAGACCCCCAGGTGTGGTTATAATATTCAAATATGTCTTCCCTGTGTATTTTTGGTTTCTTCCTGAGTCAAAAGGCCCAATTGAAATACACCACTTTTAGTGACATCATGAAATCATCCCCTCCCCCCTCCCCCCTTATCATACAACAGCTGTGGGCGAGGCTTAATTTCAGGTGGGTGGTGCTACGGTGAAAACCACTTAATGAATGAACTGGTGGGTGTGGACACATCAAAAAAAATCATGTTAACACTTTCTGTACACCTAGTATAATCATAATACCTGATCATGTTTTAGGGGAACTAAATCACGGCACTCCATCTTTAAAGACATTCAGAAACCTTGACGATGTTTCATCAGAAATATGGTGAAGCCAGTGTTGATTTTGACAGCAAATCTTAGTCTTTAGTTTTAGTCGTATAGTCTTTTGAATAAAATGTAATTTAGTTTTAGTCATGTTTTTGTCACCTGAAATGCTTTAGTGTTAGTCTAGTTTTAGTCGAAAAAATATACAATTTTAGTCGACTCTACGACTTAGTCGAATCTACAGTTGATTTTGTCGACAAAAATGGTATTTTGTCGGGCCTTGAATGGTGTCGTAATGGCAGATTATACACTTGCATGGTGAAAATAGCCAACCAACACCCGAGCACAACCAAAAAAAACTAAAAAAATATCTCTTCTCCACTAGACACTCCCTAACATTTTAGTCTAGTTTTTATTTGTTGACGAAATTGTCAGCATATTCCGTCTTTAGTTTTAGTCATGATAGCTGTCATGAAAGTTTTCGTCGGTGAACAAAAAAGGTAGTCGACGGACATTTTCCGTCATAGTTTTTCGTCGACGAAATCAACACTGGAACAACACGCGCGTGGGCGCTTCGTCATAACACCTGGCCACGTACAGTACAAAGACCTGGCCACGTACAGTACAAAGACCTGGCCACGTACAGTACAAAGCACAGGCAGATGTTTCGTCAAAAGGAAACCAAAAGAAACTAGAAAAAAAAGGTGAAAAGTTTGGTAAAAAAAAAAACCTGGAGAAGGAACATCAGGGACCAGATGAGCAGCAGAGATGAAAGGAACACTTAACTCCTCCACCGCCAGGGGGCGGTATAGACCAAGGCCAGAACACTTAAACATTGTGCTATCAACATGGAGGAAGTGGCTGCATTTAAGTGCTTTCTGCCTTAACCCATTAAGACCACAGGACGCGTCTACTGTGTCACCGTTATAGCTTTACCATTATTTTAAACTTTAGCTGGTGAAAAACAGCAGATCTACGAAGCTCGTAGCGCGGCACCGAGTGCCGCGCTACGAGCTTTGTAGATAAAACGTGGCGCAAATCTTTAAATGTTTTTTAACTCATATCTTTGCTTCTGGGGGCGGGGGGGATCTACAAGCTCATAGCTTGTAGGTCTGCTATTTTTTTTTTAATCTTGAAAATGTGTTGCAAATCTTTGAATATATATTCTTTCAGAGCGAACATTTTTAACTCAAAACATTTTTAACACAACATATTTTCAGATGGGGGTCGGCTAGCCAATTGCATATCATTCTGGGGGTCCTTGACATGGAATTGTATGAGAACCACTGACATAGAAACAAGAGGTTTTTCAGAAAACTGATTTGTAGAATCGTCCTCAGGTCTAAATGAGTTAAGCTCGATGGGGGGAGGGGGGGGGGGGGGTAAGAGAAAGGTATTCATTGTTGAGGCATACATTTTCATTCATAGTTTTAACCTGTGCTATCCTCTTTACGGCGTGTCTCGTTGTCGTGATACGGCGGCTCCCAAACGGACCTCGATTTTTAGGGAATCGAGGAGCAGAGAAAATCCTTCTGGGAAATTAAAAAAATAATGACATTTTATTTTATGCTCCATCGGACTCTCTCTCTCTCTCTCTCTCTGTCATTTTTTTTAAAAGATCGCTGCTACATTAAAACCGCACGGAGATTTATGTGCAATATCTGAAAAAGGCTTTGAAAAGAACTCCTCTTTTATGCTCCTGTTCCGTTTGTCTTTGTTTCTCCTCCTCCGACTATTCTTCTTTCTTTTTTTTCTCCTTTTTTTCCTCTTTTACATGTCCCGCCACCTCATTATTGGTGTTGATTGGCAGTGTCCAGGTCCAATAACATGGCAGAGTGATTCAGTAAAAAAAAAAAAAAAGAAAAAAAAAAAAGAAATCCATTAGGTTGCAGTGAGGTTATTTTTTTTGGGGGGAGGGAGGGGAGTCACTCTGGAAGTGGCAAACTGTCTGTGGCATCCGGCCCATCCAGATCGGTGGGGGGGGGGGTCCATCTCGTCCAGGTTTCGGGGGGGGGGGGTTGTGCCTCTGCTGCTCTCAGACGGGCCCGTTGACGACGGACACCTCGGGGGGCTGTGGCGTTTCCTCTCTGGTTGGGGGAGAGACAACGAGCACCGAGTTAAGATGAAGCTCTAATGTGCTTTAAAAATAATGCACACATCATGAATAATACATGTTTATGTTTCATTGTGACCTTTGGACGAGAGGGAATCTCATCGAGGGCCAGAGCTTCCGTTGCTCCAGACTGTACGACGGAAGCATTTATATTTTACTCGTGATCAGAGCTTCCGTTGCTCCAGACTGTACGACGGAGCATTTATATTTTACTCTTGATCAGAGCTTCCGTTGCTCCAGACTGTATGACTGAAGCATTTATATTTTACTCGTGATCAGAGCTTCCGTTGCTCCAGACTGTACGACGGAAGCGTTTATATTTTACTCGTGATCAGAGCTTCCGTTGCTCCAGACTGTCAGACGGAAGCATTTATATTTTACTCATGATCAGAGCTTCTGTTGCTCCAGACCGTCAGACGGAAGCATTTATATTTTACTCGTGATCAGAGCTTCCGTTGCTCCAGACTGTATGACGGAAGCATTTATATTTTACTCATGATCAGAGCTTCCGTTGCTCCAGACTGTATGACGGAAGCATTTATATTTCACTCGTGATCAGAGCTTCCGTTTCTCCAGACTGTACGACGAAAGCATTTATATTTTACTCATGACAGAGCTTCCGTTGCTCCAGACTGTATGACGGAAGCATTTATATTTTAATCATGATCAGAGCTTCCGTTGCTCCAGACTGTATGACGGAAGCATTTATATTTTAATCATGATCAGAGCTTCCGTTGCTCCAGACTGTATGACGGAAGCATTTATATTTTACTCGTGATCAGAGCTTCCGTTGCTCCAGACTGTCAGACGGAAGCATTTATATTTTACTCGTGATCAGAGCTTCCGTTGCTCCAGACTGTATGACGGAAGCGTTTATATTTTACTCATGATCAGAGCATCCGTTGCTCCAGACTGTATGACGGAAGCATTTATATTTTACTCGTGATCAGAGCTTCCGTTGCTCCAGACTGTCAGACGGAAGCATTTATATTTTACTCGTGATCAGAGCTTCCGTTGCTCCAGACTGTATGACGGAAGCATTTATATTTTACTCATGATCAGAGCTTCCGTTTCTCCAGACTGTATGACGGAAGCATTTATATTTACTCGTGATCAGAGCTTCCGTTGCTCCAGACTGTATGACGGAAGCATTTATATTTTACTCATGATCAGAGCTTCCGTTGCTCCAGACTGTATGACGGAAACATTTATATTTTACTCGTGATCAGAGCTTCCGTTGCTCCAGACTGTACGACGGAAGCATTTATATTTTACTCATGATCAGAGCTTCCGTTGCTCCAGACTGTATGACGGAAGCATTTATATTTTAATCATGATCAGAGCTTCCGTTGCTCCAGACTGTACGACGGAAGCATTTATATTTTACTCATGACAGAGCTTCCGTTGCTCCAGACTGTATGACGGAAGCATTTATATTTTAATCATGATCAGAGCTTCCGTTGCTCCAGACTGTATGATGGAAGCATTTATATTTTAATCATGATCAGAGCTTCCGTTGCTCCAGACTGTATGACGGAAGCATTTATATTTTACTCGTGATCAGAGCTTCCGTTGCTCCAGACTGTCAGACTGAAGCATTTATATTTTACTCGTGATCAGAGCTTCCGTTGCTCCAGACTGTCAGACGGAAGCATTTATATTTTACTCATGATCAGAGCTTCCGTTGCTCCAGACTGTATGACGGAAGCATTTATATTTACTCGTGATCAGAGCTTCCGTTGCTCCAGACTGTATGACGGAAGCATTTATATTTTACTCATGATCAGAGCTTCCGTTGCTCCAGACTGTATGACGGAAACATTTATATTTTACTCGTGATCAGAGCTTCCGTTGCTCCAGACTGTACGATGGAAGCATTTATATTTTAATCATGATCAGAGCTTCCGTTGCTCCAGACTGTATGACGGAAGCATTTATATTTTAATCATGATCAGAGCTTCCGTTGCTCCAGACTGTATGACGGAAGCATTTATATTTTAATCATGATCAGAGCTTCCGTTGCTCCAGACTGTATGACGGAAGCATTTATATTTTAATCATGATCAGAGCTTCCGTTGCTCCAGACTGTATGACGGAAGCATTTATATTTTAATCATGATCAGAGCTTCCGTTGCTCCAGACTGTATGACGGAAGCATTTATATTTTACTCATGACAGAGCTTCCGTTGCTCCAGACTGTATGACGGAAGCATTTATATTTTAATCATGATCAGAGCTTCCGTTGCTCCAGACTGTATGACGGAAGCATTTATATTTTAATCATGATCAGAGCTTCCGTTGCTCCAGACTGTATGACGGAAGCATTCATATTTTACTCATGACCAGAGCTGGCAACGCGAGACTGGTCACATGTAGAAACTTACTTCCTATCGGGCTGCGTGGTTAGAGAGTCCTTTGGAGGAACATCCGACAGTGACAGTTTCTCCAGAGACAGCGAGCTCTCCTCACTGCAGGAAACACAACACAGAGCAACAGTCATAAAACAACCAAAGATTTACTCTGCAAGCCAAAAAGTGATGTAAAAAGGGAGAGAGACAGGAGGTTAAGAGGACCAGAGAGAGAGAGAGACAGGAGGTTAAGAGGACCATAGAGAGAGAGAGACAGGAGGTTAAGAGGACCAGAGAGAGAGAGAGACAGGAGGTTAAGAGGACCATAGAGAGAGAGAGACAGGAGGTTAAGAGGACCATAGAGAGAGAGAGACAGGAGGTTAAGGGGTCAAAACCTTGACCGTTCAGTTCCCCAACCTTTTGAGGTCGGCCTTCTTGTTGGCATCGGTGCCCGTGGGTGGGGAGGCCTTGGCATCGGTGCCCGCGGGTGGGGAGGCCTTGGCATCGGTGGGGGCGGCTGGGGAGGCCTTGGCATCGGTGGGGGCGGCTGGGGAGGCCTTGGCTGAGGGTGGGGAGGCTTTCACTGAGGGTGGGGAGGCCGTGGCATCGGTGGGGGTGGTTGGGGAGGCCTTGGCGGTGGGTGGGGAGGCCTTGGCGGTTGGTGGGGAGGCCTTGGCTGAGGGTGGGGAGGCCTTCTTGTCGTCCTCCTCGCTGTCAGAGCCTCCAGAGGAGGAGCTGTCCGAGGCCACCAGCGGTGCCTTCCTGCTCTCGGCCACCGGCCACTCAGAGGAGTCTCCACCTGACCCAGGAGACAAACAACCTTAACTCAACCCTTAGTGGAGTCTCCACCTGACCCAGGAGACAAACAACCTTAACTCAACCCTTAGTGGAGTCTCCACCTGACCCAGGAGACAAACAGCCTTAACTCAACCCTTAGTGGAGTCTCCACCTGACCCAGGAGACAAACAACCTTAACTCAACCCTTAGTGGAGTCTCCACCTGACCCAGGAGACAAACAGCCTTAACTCAACCCTTAGTGGAGTCTCCACCTGACCCAGGAGACAAACAGCCTTAACTCAACCCTTAGTGGAGTCTCCACCTGACCCAGGAGACAAACAGCCTTAACTCAACCCTTAGTGGAGTCTCCACCTGACCCAGGAGACAACACAACCCTTCACTCAGCGGGAAAGCATCCGTAGCATTTCAGCCGTTATTAGCTGCCGTATATATACACTGACTATGTTGCAACATTGTGCAAACTCTGCACACAGTGCTTCTCAAAAATAGCAGATCTATAGAAGCTCACAGCGCGTCATTTTGTGCCGCGATGGAAGCTTGTAAAATAAATAAATAATGAAAAATCTTGAAAGTGACAGAATGGCTAAAACACCATGTGCCATTAGCATTGGGTTAGCTAGAACATGCTAACGCTAAAACACCATGTGCCATTGGGTTAGCCAGAACATGCCAACGCTATAACACCATGTCCCATTGGCATTGGGTTAGCAAGAACATGCCAACGCTATAACACCATGTCCCATTGGCATTGGGTTAGCCAGAACATGCCAACGCTCACCACTCTTGGGATGATTCCGTTTGGCCTGTTTCTCCGCGTCAGCGCTGCCCCCTACGGGGGAGCTGGAGCGAGGACCGCCCTCTGTGCTGCAGAGACAGAAGAGAAGGGTGTTGTAAACATCGGCTGTTTGGAATGCTACGCTAACGTGTTAGCAACGTGCAGGACATTGGAGCTGCGTTGGTCTCACCCGCTGAAAGGCGTGAACTCGGTGAAGTTGGCCCAGCCCGTCCCGTCGTGGCGAGACTCTCCTCCAGAGCTGGACGAGTCCCAGCCGCCCCCGCCCCCCTGGCTCTGGGACGACGCCGGACCCCCGAAACTGGCCGTCCACGCTGGACCTGTGGGAACCAACCAACGGATGAATGACTGTTTTTCTCCTTTTTTACGTGATCGAAAAGGTATAGGCAGAAGCTTGTAGCTTATTAATGCATATTAGTCTACAGACCCCCATTTAAAGGCATTTCTATCTCTGGGACCCCCATTTATATTGTAAAATTGATTGAAAGTTGATGAAAACGAAACGAAAACGGAATAAAAACTAAGCTACAAACTGACTGAAGAGATCCAGTAGAACTACATGTTCTTACTGTACTTACAGTCGTTGGGGTTGCCTCCTGCGTCCGAGGGTCTCGGAGAGAGCTCGTCGTCCTCGTCAGAACCCGAGCCCCGGTCGCCCTCGCGGCCCCCGTTCTCCAGGCTGCTCCTGGAGCTGCCCTCCGACGTCTGGGACGCCCCGAACCTGAGACAGAGACAGAGACAGAGACAGAGAGACAGAGACAGAGACAGAGACAGAGACAGAGACAGAGACAGAGAGAGAGTGAACCCCTAATTGCTCCCGATGAGCAGGTTGGTGCCTTGCATGTGTTGCGTGTTCTTACCGTGTTCTGGACTGGTTTAGCGTGTTCTTACCGTGTTCTGGACTTGGCCTGTGTTGCATAGTTGATCTCCTTCTCCTCCCAGATATCTTCCTCCTCGTCTGCGTCGTCAAACTGCCGTATCCTCTCCTTACAGCAGGCCTCGAAAGCAGCCGCATTGGCCTGCACACACACACACACACAGGTACAACCTCAAAGCCTAATCCATTGATGCGTGTGAATTCATTTGTGACACAGCTTGACTTGACTTGCGTTAACTTTTCACCAGAGGAGAAAAACTGCATTTTTTTAAAATCCAAAATGAGTTAATAGCACAGCCAGACTCTTCACGTCTGAAATATTTGTCAGAGCTGAAATCCACATGTAAATATGAAATAAATGTCCATAGAAGTGAACCTTTCAAGGCTGTTTTCTCAACTCGCAGTTTCTCTGCAAGACATTACTCTATAAAGCCATATCTCCAAAACTGGTGGGTCAAACTGAACAACCAATATTTCAATTTGAAGCTACGATTCCCTGTTTTCATGATTTTCAAATGACAAAAGAAAAAATCCAATGGCAGTCCCTCAGTCAAGCTGGGTCACGGTTAGATATGTTGTGTACCAAAATATAGACATATTTTATTCCACACAAAGTCTGTATTTCTCATGTATGCCAACAACAGAGGAATGTAGAGAGAACTTACACTATTGTCGTCAGCATCTAGATTGAAGTTTATTTCGGCGATTCTGTCAAATGTGGCACTGGTGGACAAAGAGAAAAGACACATGGCGTCAAGTCGTTGGCCAGCATCAGGAGAGCTGCTGAGAGAGAGAGAGAGAGAGAGAGAGAGAGAGACACTCACTTGATGTTCTCGTCGTGCTCACTGAACTCCTCGTCGTTGAAGCCAAACTGATCCACAAAGTTGGCGGTCATCTGTTGGATCTGATAGTCTGAGAAGGCCTGTTGCAGAGACAGGTCGTTGGGGAAGGGGCTCTCCATGTCGTCGTCCTCACTGGACGAGTGCATGTTGTGGGTGCTGACCTGAACACAGAACAGTGACACACACCCTCAGTACGACCACCCTGTGGGTGCTGACCTGAACACAGAACAGTGACACACACCCTCAGTACGACCACCCTGTGGGTGCTGACCTGAACACAGAACAGTGACACACACCCTCAGTACGACCACCCTGTGGGTGCTGACCTGAACACAGAACAGTGACACACACCCTCAGTACGACCACCCTGTGGGTGTCACCTGAACACAGAACACACACCCTTGTGAACGCAAACTGTGTTCACTTCATGGGGCTTCAGTCCAATGAAGGCTCTCCTACATAGACTTCTATTGAGAATGGGGGACAACCAACTGGGACAAGTCCTGGACCGGAAGTAGGCAGAAATGCATTGTACCCACTAGGCAACAGCCCAGCTTTAATGATCTTAAATCCCTTTATTTTAGATTGTTTAGTAGTAATCGTACAACATAAACATTACAGAGACTTTAGCTGTTACTGTACAATACTTGTTGTCGTGTTGCACACATGCCTAAAATAGCTATTATTTGCGCCGCCCCCGTTGAAAACAATGTATTTCCAGCTTGTCTCAGTTCAGGCTGCATGAACAGCGCTCGGTTTCCGCCCCCTCAATATCGTAACTCTTCTATTAGATGACTCTGTACCACACTACAGTACACTACAGTACAACACACTAGAGTACAACACTACAGTACAACACTACAGTGTACCACCACAGTGTACTGTGGGTTATCACCAGCAGCACAGAACACTGCAACAGGTTGACAGTTGCACATTATCTTGGACAATAGACTTCGGTTTGATCAACGTATAACAGTCACGATTTCAACAAAGACTCCATGTAAGATCATCATCTATTGCTCAACTTATTACTGTACAAAAGCATTATCCAAACTGTTCTGTTTCTACACCATACTGTCCATGTCTAACAGAAACATGTTTCTACACCATACTGTCCATGTCTAACAGAAACATGTTTCTACTGTCCATGTCTTACAGAAACATGTTTCTACTGTCCATGTCTAACAGAAACATGTTTCTACACCATACTGTCCATGTCTAACAGGAACATGTTTCTACTGTCCATGTCTAACAGAAACATGTTTCTACACCATACTGTCCATGCCTAACAGGAACATGTTTCTACTGTCCATGTCTAACAGAAACATGTTTCTACACCATACTGTCCATGTCTAACAGAAACATGTTTCTACTGTCCATGTCTAACAGAAACATGTTTCTACTGTCCATGTCTAACAGAAACGTGTTTCTACACCATACTGTCCATGCCTAACAGAAACGTGTTTCTACACCATACTGTCCATGTCTAACAGAAATATGTTTCTACACCATACTGTCCATGTCTAACAGAAACATGTTTCTACACCATACTGTCCATGTCTAACAGAAACATGTTTCTACACCATACTGTCCATGTCTAACAGAAACATGTTTCTACACCATACTGTCCATGTCTAACAGAAACATGTTTCTACACCATACAGTCCTTGTCTAACAGAAACATGTTTCTACACCATACTGTCCATGTCTAACAGAAACATGTTTCTACACCATACAGTCCATGTCTAACAGAAACATGTTTCTACACCATACAGTCCATGTCTAACAGAAACATGTTTCTACACCATACAGTCCATGCCTAACAGAAACAAACTTTTCAGTATTACCCGTATTGCTTCCAAGATCATCGGACTCCCGACAACCACACTCTCTGATATGAACAACAAGGCCATCATCACACGGCCATCACTCTCAATATCACATGACGCTGGTCATTCCCTGTATGGCGTCTTTTAACCTCATGCCATCTGGACAAAGATACAGAACCTTGGGGTGTAAAGAAGTTCTATCTAGAGCCATCTTGGCTATCCGTATGATGAAGCATGTAGGCGGGGCTTCAGAGGGTCTCTCACCAGCTCTACGGTGTTTCTCCTGTTGGTCTCTCGCAGGGTCTCGTCCACAAAGCTCTCCCAGCGCCCCCTACAGTCCTCTGGCAGCTCTGCGGAAGGAGAGGTTCATCTCTTGCTTTATTGTCAAGTATCAGTGTCACAATTATTGCATCATCGCCTATTCGCGATTATTTGAGATGATCACAATTATGACCATTTTTTTGCATGGTGTCAGAGATGTGCGCCTGTAGTTCCTACCTCTGATGAGGTCATTCTGTAGTTCTTACCTCTGATGAGGTCAGAGATGTGCGCCTGGACCGGGCCTTTCTCCAGGTTCTGGACCACCATGTTGGCGATCCTGGTCAGGTGACCCATGTTGCCTCTCCTGGCTCCGCCCTCCGTCCTGAGAGGAACAGATGAGACACTTTGGCCCAAATCCATATCTCATCATTATAATTAACCCATTCTGGGCGGGAACCCCTTTTGGTGTTTTAAGCATTATTTTACACATTAGCTATTGAAACATAGCAGATCTACAAGCTCATAGGGGGGGGGGGGGGGGGGTCCCTGGCTGGAACAACATTTTCAGATGGGGTCCGTGGCCAATTACATATCATTTTTGGGTACAGACCACTGATACAGAAACTTGAGGTATTTCAGAAAACTGTAAGAATTTAGAAGACATTTTTAAAATTTCGACGTCAGGCCAAAATGGCTTAATTTTTGTTTTGTCCGATAACAGATATAACCAATATCGATATCTCATTCTGTATTTATCTTTTTAAATCTTAATTTTGGCCATTCTCAAAACTAGGGTTGGACCGTGATTGAAATGTTGGCCCACAAAATGTTCCAACTTGTCGACTCTTTTCAAAGATTCCCCAGAAAACACTGATAGGCCTTAATCGGCCGACACCGATGTGTTTTCCAATTAATCTCCCATCACTAGTTAATTTTTATTTATAGTACAAAATCACCCCCGAGGGGTCTCTGTAATGAAAACTCTAATAAAACATGGTAAAATGTACATAGATATAATAATAATAATAATAATAAAACTTTATTTGTATAGCACCTTTCATGACATGAAATGCAGCTCAAAGTGCTTTACAGAACAATGGAGAATAAAAGAAAAGCAAGGCAACGACAGTAATGCAATACAGTGAGGACATGAATAACAAAAACTAAAATAAAAACTAAAAGATCAATTAAAAGCAATGTTGTAGAAGTGGGTCTTGAGCTGAGCTTTAAAAATGTCTACAGAGGCTGCCTGACGAAGGTACAGAGGGAGATATGGATCACACAGGCACAGAGACGCTTAGTTCCTGTGCCTGGATTGGTCTTGACCCATGTAGACCTGAGGCCAATGTCTTCTAAATCCTGGAAAACCCCATGTTTCTGTCAGTTGTTCTATAGCAGATCTACAAGCTCATAGCGTGGCACCGAGTGCCACGCTACGAGCCTGTAGATCTGCTATTTTTCAATAGCTAAAGTATAACATAATGCTTCAAACACCAAAAGGGGTTCCCATTATGAATGTGCACTGAGCCGTGGTTTATTTATCGTCTTACTGTATCTTATCGTTCTCTTCCCAGGCGTCGAGGATTCTCTGTACCAGCCGACACTTCTGGAAGAGCTACGGAGTCCACAGGAGGAGAGGGGGTCCATTTGGTTACAGGAGGAGAGGGAGGTCCATGTGGTTACAGGAGGAGAGGGTCCATTTGGTTACATTCATTCCCATGGAGAGAAAGACAAACACAGAAATGAAATGATCACCAAATGCGTCCACAGTTTGCTTCGACCACTGCATCCTCTCCGATGTCAATATCGGTAGAGGGCGCTATAAATCCACGGGTTCATGTACTTTTTATTTGCATTGTAATCCCCATAGGGGAGGATCTTAGATTGCTAGAAACAGACTATCAAATATGAGTGACTGACTGTCGTAAACGATACAGAGACACCTCCCTGACAATATAACGATACACAGACACCTCCCTGACAATATAACGATACAGAGACACCTCCCTGACAATATAACGATACAGAGACACCTCCGTGACAATATAACGATACAGAGACACCTCCTTGACAATATAACGATACAGAGACACCTCCATGACAATATAACGATACAGAGACACCTCCCTGACAATAACGCAGAGACAGCTTGTTTATTTTCGGACCACAACGCTTATATGAAACGATTTTAAGATGAGCCCATGTTGTTCTCCATAGAGAACCGGGCAGAACCAGGGGAGTGACGTCAGGACTTAGACTTCAGCCTAGGTAGGGCCCAGTTAGGGCCGGGCCTTAATTGTCAGAGAACTCCAGGTTGTCGGGGGGGTCACCTACATGTGCAACGAGGGCCTTGTGGATGGAGGCGTCGGGGTCACCGGTCCGGCCTGGCTCCCCTCCCTCCGGCTGGCTCTCTGCGCTCTGGGGGTCCGCAGGGGGGTTCTCCTGGTGGTTCTGGAGGCCCGCGGGGGGATTCTCCTGGCTCTGGGGGTCCGCGGGGATTTTCTCCTGGCTCTGGGGGTCCGCGGGGAGGTTCTCCGGGCTCTGGGGGTCCACGGGGAGGTTCTCGTGGCTCTGGGGGTCCGCGAGGGGCTTCTCCTGGTGGTTGTGGAGGTCAGGGAGGACGGGGAGCCTCTCGTCTTGTTGGGACGGGTGGTTCAGGATGGACGCCACACACAGCTCCACTTGGAAGTGCAAAAAGTTGTTCCAGGAGTACTTGAAGAACAGATCCTGTGGAGGACGGCGAACACAAAAACGAACTTTATTTGCACCTTTCATGACATGAAATGCAGCTCAGAGTGCTTTACAATGGAGAACACAAAGCAAGGGCATAACACATTAAAATAATAGCAGTGAGGACATGAATAACAACAAGGATTTTAAAAGCTCAACTAAAAGCAAGAGTGTAGAAGTAGGTCTTGAGCTGTGCTTTAAAAATGTCTACAGAGGCTTCCTGTCGAAGGTACAGTGGGAGTAAGTTCCACGCCGTCGGCCCCCAGAAGCAGAAAGCTGCTTCACCGTGTGGCCATGTTTTTTAGGCATATCGAGCAGGCCAGCAGCGGAGAACCTGAGAGGGCGGTTTGGGACATATCTAGGCAGGCAGTCAGAGGTAGGAAGGTTTGGGACATATCTAGACAGTAGAGGTAGGAAGGTTTGGGACATATCTAGGCAGGCAGTCAGAGGTAGGGAGGTTTGGGACATATCTAGACAGTAGAGGTAGGGAGGTTTGGGACATATCTAGGCAGGCAGTCAGAGGTAGGGAGGTTTGGGACATATCTAGACAGGCAGTCAGAGGTAGGGAGGTTTGGGACATATCTAGACAGGCAGTCAGAGGTAGGGAGGTTTGGGACATATCTAGACAGGCAGTCAGAGGTAGGGAGGTTTGGGACATATCTAGACAGGCAGTCAGAGGTAGGGAGGTTTGGGACATATCTAGACAGGCAGTCAGAGGTAGGGAGGTTTGGGACATATCTAGGCAGTCAGTCAGAGGTAGGGAGGTTTGGGACATATCTAGGCAGGCAGTCAGAGGTAGGAAGGTTTGGGACATATCTAGACAGTCTAGAAGGTTTGGGACATATCTAGACAGTCATAGAGGTAGGAAGGTTTGGGACATATCTAGACAGTCTAGAAGGTTTGGGACATATCTAGACAGTCTAGAAGGTTTGGGACATATCTAGACAGTCATAGAGGTAGGAAGGTTTGGGACATATCTAGACAGTCATAGAGGTAGGAAGGTTTGGGACATATCTAGACAGTCATAGAGGTAGGAAGGTTTGGGACATATCTAGACAGTCTAGAAGGTTTGGGACATAATCTAGACAGTCACAGAGGTAGGAAGGTTTGGGACATATCTAGGCAGTCACAGAGGTAGGAAGGTTTGGGACATATCTAGACAGTCTAGAAGGTTTGGGACATAATCTAGACAGTCACAGAGGTAGGAAGGTGCGAGACCATTGAGAGCTTTATAAACAAGTAAAATAAAGTAAAGAAAACAAACCTAAAAACTACGGGGAGCCAATGTGAAGAGGACAACTGGAGTGATATAATGTTCTATGGGAACGTGAGTGAGAAGCGTGAGAGTGGCCGACATACTGTGGAACAAAAACAAAGTGTCTGGAGGAGAGGTGTGAGAACGCTGAGCCGGTGGGAACAGAGGAGACATGCAGCCACTGTTGTTTTTGGCAGCAACATTTGATTTTAGTTTTAGCCATTTAATCATTTAGTCTCTTCCAATAGTTTTCATTAAGTTTCAGTCACATTTTTGTCACCTGGAATGTTTTAGTGTTAGTCTAGTTTTAGTCGACTAAATCTACAGGTGATTTAGTTGACTAAAATGTATTTTGGTGGGCCTTGAGGCCATCGTAATGACTGTTTTGACACCAGAGAGCTCCAGACTTCCCTCTCCTCCAGAGCAACATTAGTGACTTCCTCCTGGGGGATTTCGAGGTGTTCCAAGGCCAGTGAGTCGATGTATTTCCTCCAACTGCGCCTTGGTCTGCCCCGGGGACCTCCCTAGGGAGACGCCCGAGAGGCATCCTAACCAGATGCCCCGGGGTCTCCTCCATAGACTGTAAAAAATATGGACAAAGCGTTCTCTGGGTATGGACGTAAAATGAAGCCTGTCAGTCCTTGAACTGTAAGTCGCCATCTTTGTAGATCCGTTTGGGACCAGCTGGCCATTGGCTGGCCCAGACAACGAGGCGGGACTTCCCCCATTCTTCTTCGTTGGTTTTTATTTTGACTCGAACGGGGGGTGGCTCCCGATCATAGACTTTAACGGTAGCCACGCCCCTCAGAACATACGGGTCCCATTTTTTAAATAAATGGGACCATTATTTTCCAAAAATAATATTATGACATGAGACATGAGACTTTAAACTAGTGACTGGAAGCAGAAAGTATTCATGACCATGTTTATTAAGGTAATACAGTCTAGGTGAAGTTGGGCCCAAATACATGGGCCTCTATGGAGCTATTGGTTTTTTTGGGCCATGACAGCGCCACAACAGGCCATTATATGAACTTTCAGGAAGTCCCGATTCCCTTAGTGGCTTCACTAAATATCTGTCTGACTGCCCCCCGGGGTCTGCTCCCAGTGGGACGTGCCTCGAGGACCTCCCTAGGGAGACTCCCGAGAGGCATCCTAACCAGATGGCCCCGAACCACCTAAGCTAACCAGCTAAGCTAACCAGCCAAGTCGAAGGGACATAGTTCTGCCATAGTTGGACGACATGGACACCGGAGCGTTGGTTACCAGTAGTAGGTCCATGGTGGTGAGCCTGCAGAGCTCCTGGCAGACGCCGGGGGCGCTGGTCTGCAGCAGGGAGGCCACCAGACGGGCCACGTGAAGGCGGGCGTTCCCCAGAGGCTCCTCCAGAACGCCCACCGTCGTGAGTATTGCACTTTTCTGAAGAAAAAAAACAATACGTCAAATTATACAACGGGTCTTTTCCAGGAAGCAATCTGATTGGTTGAAACAACTTATCAGATGGGGGTCGGTGGCCAATTACATATAATTTTTTATATAGAAGAATAGGTTTATCAGAAAACTGTCATGATTAGAAGCTGTGTGTTAACCCATTCTGAACGGGAACACATTTTGGTGTTAGCGTCATGTTATGCTTTAGCTATTGAAAAATAGCAGATCTACAAGCTCATAGCGCGCCACCGGGTGGCGCGCTACGAGCTTGTAGGTCTGCTATTTTTGAAAAATCAAACAACGACTGACATTTTTAGAATCTGATCTCAGGTCAGAATGGGTTAATCAGACCAGTGTGTGTCCAGTAGAAACCTCGTATGAATCTGATGAGGTCAGAATGGGTTAATGTTCTGGTGTTCAGTACCTTGGGGGGGTTCATTAGAAGCTGTTGGAAGTCTTGTAGATGGGGCTCAATGGCATTTAAAATACTGCTGTTGACAGTGTAAGACCTTTCATAACCCTGAGAATACAGATCCATCAGCCCTTCCAACCTGAGAGGGAGACAGAGAGAGAGAGAGACACAATTTAGGCATTCATCAGACGCAGTGTTGTTTTCGTCGACTAAAACGAATGTTTTAGCTGTTGAAAAATAGCAGATCTACAAGCTTGTACAAGCTTGTAGGTCTGCTATTTTTGAAAAATCGTGAAAATGTGTCGGAAATCTTTGAATATATTCTTTCAGAGCGAACGTTTTTAACTTTAATCTTTGCTTATGGGGGAGGGGAGTCCCTGGAACTACATATTTTCAGATGGGGGTCGGCGGCCAATTACATATCATATTTTGGGGTCCTTGACATGAAATATTGAGCACCACTGATACAGAAACATGAGGTATTTCAGAAAACTGTCATTTTTTAAAAATTTCAACGTCTGGCCTAAATGGATTCATTTAGCGTCAGACCTCCTGGTCTCCAGTAGGGTTTAAACTAGGACTAGACTACACTCACCCAGACCTCCTGGTCTCCAGTAGGGTTTAAACTAGGACTAGACTGGACTAACCCAGACCTCCTGGTCTCCAGTAGGGTTTAAACTAGGACTAGACTAGACTCACCCAGACCTCCTGGTCTCCAGTAGGGTTTAAACTAGGACTAGACTGGACTCACCCAGACCTCCTGGTCTCCAGTAGGGTTTAAACTAGGACTAGACTAGACTCACCCAGACCTCCTGGTATCCAGTAGGGTTTAAACTAGGACTAGACTAGACTCACCCAGACCTCCTGGTCTCCAGTAGGGTTTAAACTAGGACTAGACTAGACTCACCCAGACCTCCTGGTCTCCAGTAGGGTTTAAACTAGGACTAGACTAGACTCACCCAGACCTCCTGGTCTCCAGTAGGGTTTAAACTAGGACTAGACTGGACTCACCCAGACCTCCTGGTCTCCAGTAGGGTTTAAACTAGGACTAGACTGGACTCACCCAGACCTCCTGGTCTCCAGTAGGGTTTAAACTAGGACTAGACTGGACTCACCCAGACCTCCTGGTCTCCAGTAGGGTAAGTAGCACTTGAGTTCCGTTAACGACAGAGGCCTCGCTCCTCTCCCCCTCGAACATGGACTTGAGCAGCCCGGCCACGCTGTCCTGTCTGGGAGAGGAGAGGAGAGGAGAGGAGAGGAGAGGAGAGGAGAGGAGAGGAGAGGAGAGGAGAGGAGAGGAGAGGAGAGGAGAGGAGACATTAGTAAAACCCTGTCCTGTCTTGGAGAGAGAGAGACATTAGTAAAACCCTGTCCTGTCTGGGAGAGAGAGAGACATTAGTAAAACCCTGTCCTGTCTGGGAGAGAGAGAGACATTAGTAAAACCCTGTCCTGTCTGGGAGAGAGAGAGACATTAGTAAAACCCTGTCCTGTCTGGGAGAGAGAGAGACATTAGTAAAACCCTGTCCTGTCTGGGAGAGAGAGAGACATTAGTAAAACCCTGTCCTGTCTTGGAGAGAGAGAGACATTACTAAAACCCTGTCCTGTCTGGGAGAGAGAGAGACATTAGTAAAACCCTGTCCTGTCTGGGAGAGAGAGAGACATTAGTAAAACCCTGTCCTGTCTTGGAGAGAGAGAGACATTAGTAAAACCCTGTCCTGTCTTGGAGAGAGAGAGACATTAGTAAAACCCTGTCCTGTCTTGGAGAGAGAGAGACATTACTAAAACCCTGTCCTGTCTGGGAGAGAGAGAGACATTAGTAAAACTCTGTCCTGTCTTGGAGAGAGAAAGACATTAGTAAAACCCTGTCCTGTCTTGGAGAGAGAGAGACATTAGTAAAACCCTGTCCTGTCTTGGAGAGAGAGAGACATTAGTGAAACCCTGTCCTGTCTTGGAGAGAGAGAGACATTAGTGAAACCCTGTCCTGTCTTGGAGAGAGAGAGACATTAGTAAAACCCTGTCCTGTCTGGGAGAGAGAGAGACATTAGTGAAACCCTGTCCTGTCTTGGAGAGAGAGAGACATTAGTGAAACCCTGTCCTGTCTGGGAGAGAGAGAGACATTAGTAAAACCCTGTCCTGTCTGGGAGAGAGAGAGACATTAGTAAAACCCTGTCCTGTCTGGGAGAGAGAGAGACATTAGTGAAACCCTGTCCTGTCTGGGAGAGAGAGAGACATTAGTAAAACCCTGTCCTGTCTGGGAGAGAGAGAGACATTAGTAAAACCCTGTCCTGTCTGGGAGAGAGAGAGACATTAGTAAAACCCTGTCCTGTCTGGGAGAGAGAGAGACATTAGTGAAACCCTGTCCTGTCTTGGAGAGAGAGAGACATTAGTAAAACCCTGTCCTGTCTGGGAGAGAGAGAGACATTAGTAAAACCCTGTCCTGTCTGGGAGAGAGAGAGACATTAGTGAAACCCTGACTCTGACCCTCACACTGTCCTGCCTGGGAGTTTTGATTTGATTTGATTTAATTAGAAAAGCAATCATAATACAACATTTTTATAATCAGTGATTCAAGGATTTCACAGTAAAGTCCAGAGACTTATTTCCACTGAGGCCCTCTCACACTGAACAATACTTTAGAATACATCACAAATACATAACGGTACATATACATTACATTACAAGTACGTACCTATCCATCCCTCTAAGGGAACTTTCACACCGGACATGTTTGGTTCGTTTAAAACGAACCATGGTCCGCTTACCCCTTTGGTTCGGTTGGTGTGAACGTGCATCCGAACTCTGGTGCGGATCAAAGAACCTAACCAGGGTCCGCTAAAAAAAGGCAGAACCACGGTGCGGTTCGTTACTGGTGTGAACGCATTCGGACTTTATAGAGGACCAAATACAGGACGATAGCCAAAATAGCCATCGGCAGTTGTGAGGCTGCATTAATAATTAGTTCTAAAAGCATGTCTTTTTTTACGGGGATCACTATTGATATGACAGCTAGCTGTCTGATTTTAATAGTAGATGCATATATGTCTGTCGAGGCGCAGTGCAAATTTAATGGCAGCGTACGCGGTTCACATGCGCAAAAAATAACAGATGTACAAGTTATCGACACGGAATGGTATGTATGGTATGGTACACGATGTACGATCTGTTTATTTTAAGCATGTGCCGCTGCCACCACGCAACGTTATGACGAAGCATGCAATGCATGAGACTTCATGTGAGAGTTTCTTTCCCCTCCTTTTTACTGTCGGAATTTTTCATTAAATATTGTGTGTGTCTGTGTGTGTGTGTGTGTGTGTGTGTGTTTGTGTGTGTGGGCGCGCGCGCGCGCACATGGGGGGAGAGACCCGATATATTTATATGGGAGAGACGCAGAGACAGAAATATTTAAAATCACCCTGTCACGCTCTAGCGCACGGCCGCACATATAGCCAATGGAGCAAATGTTAAATAACTAACTGACCACCTTCAAGTTTAAACCATAAGATGACATGGAAATGCCCGCCGATTTGATCTGCAGAAATAACATATCTAAATCAGGTCAAGGTGCACACATGGAAGAAAAGTCATTTTTTTATCGGGGATACCTTGTTGTAGGCTCCGTGAATTGTATGCGGCAGCAAGCACATTATTGTTCAAACACCTGCTCCTGTTCATCTGTTGCTCTTTAATAAAATAATTAATAAGAATGAATGCAATAGCAAGTTGTTGCTGTCATGTTGCTGTGTTCTCTTCTCTCTGTGTGACTGAAGGTTGCGCCCAAAAATTGTAGACAGTGATTTCCCCTCATGTTCTTTTCCCCTCCATCGTAAAATGACCTTTTCTTTTTTTTTCACTATTTGGTTCGCTTAAAATGTCATTTGTTTACATATTTGGTACGCTTTACAAAGTCCTGTGTGAACACCAAACGGACCAAAATCTAAATGCAAATATTTGGTCCTTGGTCCGGACCGTCGAAGTGAACTTTGGGTGTGAAAGCGCCCTAAGATGACCATTTATAGGGGAACCTTTTCCAGTAGCCATTGTTTAGTCTTCTGTTTAAATGTCCTCAAATTGGATGTCAGTTTAACACTGGTTTCCAGTGAGAGGGAGGCAGACATTAATAAAACCCTAACTCTGACCCTGACCATCAGCCACACTGTCCTGCCTGGAAGGGAGTGTGACTGACGCAAATATTAGACGGAAGCTCTGATCACGAGTAAAATACAGATGCTTCCGTCATACAGTCTGGAGCAACGGAAGCTCTGATCATGAGTAAAATATAAATGCTTCCGTCATACAGTCTGGAGCAACGGAAGCTCTGATCATGAGTAAAATATAAATGCTTCCGTCATACAGTCAGGAGCAACGGAAGCTCTGATCACGAGCAAAATATAAATGCTTCCGTCATACAGTCTGGAGCAACGGAAGCTCTGATCATGAGTAAAATATAAATGCTTCCGTCATACAGTCAGGAGCAACGGAAGCTCTGATCACGAGCAAAATATAAATGCTTCCGTCATACAGTCAGGAGCAAAGCAAGCGCTCAGCAGACCCATTGACATGTAAATGGTAAAGGTTTGGCAAATGGTTTATCCAAGGCGCTTTACACACACACACACACACACGGCAACTCTCCACTTACGATTCTAACACGGTCAATAGTGGGTCCGCCTCCATGTTCTCCTGCATCTGATTGGCCTGGTCTCGACTAAGGCGGATGATGTCACAAAGCGTCTGGGAGGCGTTTGATTGTCTCTGAAAGCAACAATCAGTTCAGTTTATTTTATTTATAGTACAAAATCACCCCCAACATAGCGATAAAACATAAAATGTACATAAAATGGACAAATCAACAGGAAGTTATCATTTTTATGAAAAAATAAAACCACATGAGTTTTGGTGATGCTCTTTATTGTCTGAATCAAAGTGGTCTTACCCTTTAATGATCTTAAATCCCTTTATTTTCGATTGATTTGTAGTAATAGTACATAAACATTAAAGGTATATTCAGTGATTTCACTCAAAAAAACGTAGGTTTCGTTTTTGGCTGTGGGACCCAGCCTTTCGTCCAATCAGGATAGAGAGTCAAAAACGAAACCTAAGGTTTTTTGACCCCCAGGGGTTAACTGGGGACAGGGAGGAACTCCTTATATGGCCAGCACACTCTATAGTAGGGAGGATTATCACAACAAAACAAAAAAATAAGTGATATTTGAATTAAGTGAAATCACTGAATATACCTTTAAAGAGACTTTTGTTGTTACTGTACAATACTTATATAACGGTTGACACACATGCCTAAAATATCTCTTATTTGCGCCGCCCTCGTTGAAAACAATGTATTTCCAACTCCAGCTTGTCTCAGTCCAGGCTGCATGAACGTGCGTTCGAGCGCTCGGTTTCTGCCCCCTCAATGTCGCAACTCTATTAGATGGCTCTGCATTGAATCATGAATCATTGACTCACCTCTTCATCTCTATTAGATGGCTCTGCATTGAATCATGAATCAACTATTAGATGGCTCTACATTGAATCATGAATCAACTATTAGATGGCTCTGCATTGAATCATGAATCAACTCTATTAGATGGCTCTACATTGAATCATGAATCAATTCTATTAGATGGCTCTGCATTGAATCATGAATCACCTCTATTAGATGGCTCTACATTGAATCATGAATCAACTCTATTAGATGGCTCTACATTGAATCATGAATCAACTCTATTAGATGGCTCTGCATTGAATCATGAATCACCTCTATTAGATGGCTCTACATTGAATCATGAATCATTGACTCACCTCTTCATCTCTATTAGATGGCTCTGCATTGAATCATGAATCATTGACTCACCTCTTCATCTCTATTAGATGGCTCTACATTGAATCATGAATCATTGACTCACCTCTTCATCTCTATTAGATGGCTCTGCATTGAATCATCTCTATTAGATGGCTCTGCATTGAATCATGAATCATCTATTAGATGGCTCTGCATTGAATCATGAATCACATCTATTAGATGGCTCTGCATTGAATCATGAATCACATCTATTAGATGGCTCTGCATTGAATCATGAAGCACCTCTATTAGATGGCTCTGCATTGAATCATGAATCACCTTAATTAGATGGCTCTGCATTGAATCATGAATCACCTCTATTAGATGGCTCTGCATTGAATCATGAATCACCTCTATTAGATGGCTCTGCATTGAATCATGAATCATTGACTCGCCTCTTCACCTCTATTCGATGGCTCTGCATTGAATCATGAAACATTGACTCACCTCTTCATCTCTATTAGATGGCTCTGCATTGAATAGTGAATCATTGACTCACCTCTTCATCTCTGCCTGTGTGGATGAGCTCTTTGAGTCTCTGGATCAACTTCTCCTCGTTCAACCACTGAGGAGAACAACACAAGGTCATTAACCCATTCTGGACGGGAGGAACCCCTTTTGGTGTTTTAAGCATTATGTCATATACTTTAGCTACTAAAAATAGCAGATCTACAAGCTCGTATAGGTCTGCTATTTTTGAAAGATCTTGAAAATGTGGTGCAAATCCTTGAATATATATTCTTTCAGAGCGAACGTTTTTGACTCTGGGGTGGTGGTCCCAGGAACAACATATTTTCGGATGGGGGTCGGCGGCCAATTACATATAATCTTTCGGGTCCTTGACATGAAAATGTTTGAGAACGACTGACATAGAAACATGGGTTTTTCAGAAAACTGTCAGGACTTTGAAGCCTTTTTTTTCTGAATCGTCCTCAGGTCTAAATGGGCATTCTAGGTGGGAACCCCTTTTGGTGTTATGCTTTAGCTATTGAAAAATAGCAGATCTACAAGCTCATAGCGCGCCACCGAGTGGCGCGCTAAGAGCTTGAGGGGGGGGGCGACTAAACATGGACGTGAACGCGGCTGGCTTACGTTGAGGACCTCCTGCCTCAAGGGGGCAGGCTCCACGCAGCTGATGAGTCGAAGAAGCAGGTCCATCATGGCCGAGGCGTCGATGTGTTTCAGCACCAGACCGATGAAGCCTTCCTTCCTCCTCAGGAACGAGATCACCTGATCACAGGAAGTCATCATTCAATACGTGTATATATATATATATATATCATGATTATTAAATTCAAGAACCGCTGTGTGTGTGTGTGTGTGTGTGTGTGTGTGTCCACTTCCGCATAGAGTAAAGCCTGTTTCGACACCACACTGTCCACTCCCTCCTCTACCACCTCCTTCGCCGTGCACTATACACATGAGCTACATGCACGCCGAAAGCCTGGACACTGATAGCGACAGGTTACAGCCCTGTGCTGAAAGCCTGGACACTGACAACGACAGGTTACAGCCCTGTGCTGAAAGCCTGGACACTGACAGTGACAGGTTAAAGCCCTGTGAAAGCCTGGACACTGACGACGACAGATTACAGCCCTGTGAAAGCCTGGCCACTGACAACGTGTCAACGACAGGTTACAGCCCTGTGAAAGCCTGGACACTGACGACAGGTTACAGCCCTGTGAAAGCCTGGACACTGACGACGACAGGTTACAGCCCTGTGAAAGCCTGGACACTGACAACGACAGGTTACAGCCCTGTGAAAGCCTGGACACTGACAACGACAGGTTACAGCCCTGTGAAAGCCTGGACACTGACAACGACAGGTTACAGCCCTGTGAAAGCCTGGACACTGACAACGACAGGTTACAGCCCTGTGAAAGCCTGGACACTGACAACGACAGGTTACAGCCCTGCGCGCACACAGCGTGGCTGCGTCACACACTGAACAGCTCCATCATAACGGAATGCTTATCTGTCTGGGACTCGGTCAGTGGCCAAACGGAGACGTTTTCTTAACCGCCTACCGTTAGCACGCAACAACAACAGGGTTTAACTCCACCCTGACGGGGCATTGCCTTGGCAACAGTTACAATACTGTGCACTTTTATATCTGTTGGATCATAACATATGAATACTATGATCCGGGGAAGACAGATCCCGTGCCGTCGGAACAACACAATGACAAAAATACATAGACGGATGCAATGACCAACGCTGGCTCATTAGCTCACCAACGCCACATTCCGGGCAGAATATCACCACCAAATTTACATCACACATCAATGGTGTACTTATGATTGTACTGCAGCATTTTCTTGCAAAAGAAACTAGCCTACTAATTATCCTACTTTTGTGCCCAACCCCAACTTCCCAAGACCATCTGTAAACAATCCCCCCCCCCCCCCCCTATCAGTAATGTGATCTATTACCCACACTGAACATCATTTGCTGTTCATATATTCAGAACGGGTAAGGACTAGTAAGACAATTTCCAATACCCAAAACCTGGGCCACTCGTTCACTCCAGAGCATGGCAAATGATGGAATTGGTGAATTGCCAAAATATGTGATCTTGTGGACTTCACGCAACTTACATGGACGGGAACCCCTTTTGTTGTTTTAAGCATTATATGTAATACTTTAGCTATTGAAAAATAGCAGATCTACAAGCTCATAGCGCGGCACTCTACGAGCTTGTAGGTCTGCTATTTTTTCATAGGGTTTTTCAGAAAACTGTCATGATTTAGAAGACATTTTGTAGAATCGTCGTCAGGTCTAAATGGATTAAAAAAAACAGCCGTCATCGCGGCCAAAAATGCGGCCGCACGGTCACATTAAAATAAATTAGACGGTAAAACCCCCGAGTTCACCTCTGTTATCTAATAGAGGTGTACGTTGGCACAATGCACACCTCTAGTAGACAACAGGAGGGTGAAAGCCAAGATGTCTAATTTAAAATGTATCGCAAAGTTTATTTTAGCGGCTTGAGAGCTCCGTCCAGAAAAGATCATCACAACCGTGTGAAGTGAGTGGTGCAACTAAGTGTGGGGGTTCCCGGGGGGGGGGGCTTCCAGACCCACAGGAACGCACCAAGGGTGCCGGCCCGGTTCCGGTGAGCCGCCCCGCGTCCGAAACGGTTGATAGATGACAGAGTTACCGCGTGGCGGTCCCTCTACTCTACCCTCTACTGTACTGTACTGTACTGTCACACCCGAAAGCATCATATATACCGTTAATACGTGCGTGTGTGTTTGTGTGTGCGTTAGGTTGCGCACAGGTGGTGAAAAACAACCATGCTGTTTTCGTGCTCATACCAACCCACCCAGCCAGCTACCCCAGCCACACACATAGCTCCGTAAGGGAGTGGTTGCACCACTCAAAAACCACTCTGTCAGAGCGAGTTCCTTTACCTGTTCTGTCTTCCTGGCGATGAGGTTGCCAATGGTCTTGCTGAAGAAGCTGGCCAATAGGGGGTTGAGGGGCGGCTCCTGTTCCAGGAAGTGATAGAGCATCTCCAGCAGGGATTCGTCGCCCACCAGCTTGTCGTTGATGATGCTCACGTCCGACGTCAGGAGCTCACAGGCGATGTTGGGGAACCTGAGGATGTTTTACACATTATTATACATCTAATCTAATTACAGGCCATGTTGGGGAACCTGAGGATGTTTACACATTAAGGGCCTTTCAAACGGGAAGCGAGGAACGCAGGCGTTGTCGCCTGGATCAACGACAAGTCTGCTCCAGGTCTGCTCTAGAGGGGTGCGACAACGCAAGCGTAAAAAAAAACAAAAGCGGGTCAGACTCCTCTCCTCCAGGCCCGGGTCAGACTCCTCCTCACAGTGACTCACCTGAAGAGGCTCATCTCCTCCAGGCCCGGGTCAGACTCCTCCTCACAGTGACTCACCTGAAGAGGCTCCTCTCCTCCAGGCCCGGGTCAGACTCCTCCTCACAGTGACTCACCTGAAGAGGCTCCTCCTCACAGTGACTCACCTGAAGCCTCCTCTCCTCCTCACAGTGACTCACCTGAAGCCTCCTCTCCTCCTCACAGTGACTCACCTGAAGCCTCCTCTCCTCCTCACAGTGACTCACCTGAAGAGGCTCCTCTCCTCCAGGCCCGGATCAGGCTCCGTGGTGACTCACCTGAAGCGGCTCCTCTCCTCCAGGCCCGGGTCAGGCTCCGTGGTGACTCACCTGAAGCGGCTCCTCTCCTCCAGGCCCGGGTCAGGCTCCGTGGTGATCAGCGCCACCAGCTCCGCCATGCACTGCTCCTGGGACAGGAACAGCAGCAGGCGGCGGTTCTGGGCCTTGCACTCCTGCAGCACGTCGTCCTCCTCCATCAGCTCCCGCAGCGTCACGTCCTCGCGGTCCAGCAGCTGGTCGATGTGGGACGTGGTGTGGAGGTCGAACTTCCAGAACATGGTGGCGGTGACGGTGGGGGGGGCCGCCGGGACGCGGGGCTCAGCCCTGGGGGGGGGGGGGGGGGGGGGGGGGAATTATTTGCAGCTTTTGATAAGTCAAAAACGACAACCTTCTTCTTTGTAATATGAAACTTTATATCAGTTGAACGAAGCACAAAATAACAACCTGGCCATTGATTCACATAATAGACTGTCTGCCAAAGCCCACGCATATAGTGCAAAGCCCACTGGGTAGTGGGAAGTACCATAGAAAACACCAATAGAGTGACAGAACCGTAAGTACCATAATAGTGCAAGGTAAAAAACTGAATATTTACAGCTTTGATTCACAAAACTCTGGCAGAAAAAAGTCCCATGGTTTGTTGTTGAAGAGACACCTGAACACAGCCTCCACAGCATGTTGTAGTCCAAACAAACCGCCCCGTTCACTTGCATTGAACTCATTTTCCCAGAAGCCCTAGCAGCCCAGAGCATGGCTAGATTTCGGGTTTAACGTGACGGCCTCGTCACCAGGACAAATCCACTCTTTCTTTATCATTATTAAAAAACTGTGAATTAAACACATCAAACAAATAGCGGGGAACGCCTTTTACGCAGTAGAAAAGCCAATTTTATTTTTGTTTCCTTACAGACAGACAGCCTATTAAACTTTACCAGAATTATTCAAAAGAGTAAATGTAGCAAATTAGGCTACTTTGATTACAAATGGTGTCATTGACACAGAACAGAAATGGAAGGCCAAGCCAGAATGCACATTGCATTAAGTCTTTACACATGAATAAAGTTAAGTATCAATGTTGCATTAACAACCGGCCCCTTGCTATAGAGCACCAAAGTCTGACAATATAACGATACAGAGACACCTCCCTGACAATATAACGATACAGAGACACCTACCCTGACAATATAACGATACAGAGACACCTACCCTGACAATATAACGATACAGAGACACCTACCCTGACAATATAACGATACAGAGACACCTCCCTGACAATATAACGATACAGAGACACCTACCCTGACAATATAACGATACAGAGACACCTACCCTGACAATATAACGATACAGAGACACCTACCCTGACAATATAACGATACAGAGACACCTCCCCTGACAATATAACGATACAGAGACACCTACCCTGACAATATAACGATACAGAGACACCTACCCTGACAATATAACGATACAGAGACACCTCCCTGACAATATAACGATACAGAGACACCTCCCTGACAATATAACGATACAGAGACACCTCCCTGACAATATTACGATACACAACGGACCACAACGTTTATATGAAACGATTTTAAGATCACCCCATGTTATTCTCCATTACTTCTGTGAACCGGGCAGAACAGGATGAGCGAGTTGACGTCAGGACTTGGGCACTGGTATTCCTACCCTACAGTTCATACCAGTGGGTGAAATGTGGTTGTTCAGAGATCAGAGCTGGTCCTACGGTAGCCTACGTACCAGAGGGTGAAATGTGGGTATGTTCAGAGATCAGAGGCGGCCCGCGGGCAGGCAGGCATCGGTGTGTGTGCAGACGGCAGAGGGTGTGGCGAAGCCTGGCATTTATCAGCATGGGTCTCCTCCGAGGGCGCAGGGTTCGAGACGAGATGAGACCACTAGGGGGCGCTCACCATCACCTGGGAAACACACACACACACACACACACACACACACACACACACACACACACACACACACACACACACACACGTTGTCAAGATTTTAAATCATAGTATTTTGAATAGAATTCCATTTAGTAGTTTTAAAGTCATAGTATTTTGAATAAAATTCCATTTAGTTAAGTTTTAAAGTCATAGGGCTCCATTAAGTAATTCATATAATATGACATATAATATTACAGTTTTATGAGCTGGGGGCGTGTTGTATGTCATATTGCAATTTTGGGCATGTTAAGAAGCGCTTTCGACACCCTGTGGATTGCGCAAAACGGCCTTGAATTAGTCATGGGTGTGTTTAAGGAGTGTTTGAGACGTACCCAATCAACATGTCCGTACTATTCCCTTTACCAGTCAGCTGATGTCACATACGGAATGCGCACTTTGGGGGTCGTGGTATTACATTTCTTCAGGCTGGCACCATAGAAGACATGACATGACTTTGTCACATTTGGGTTAATTATTCCTATTGCACTGCATGCTGTCACCTTTATGCCTCAAAATAATTTGTTTCTATTGAAAAACACCAGTAAAATAACGTTTATTATATTTTATTTCATTCAAGTCATGATGAAGGAATGAGTTGAATGCTGCTGCTTAATGCTGTGCCTGTGGCCCCGATGGTGTATGGTCTTCGCTCGTAGCATTTTATTGAAGAAGACTTGAATCGGGTGTGATACAGCATATGAAAGCAAACTTCCCAAGGATTATGGAGATGTTTTTATTTAAGGTTTAAGGTTTAAGGTTGAGAAATGAAAGAATTATGGCCGTTTCTAATCAACATTTTACAAAAAAAAGACGCAAAAAGAGGCTGTTGCCATGTCTCATAGAAACAAGTAAATAGGTCCATAAATATAAGCACATATAACAGGGGTCTGTAACCTATTTTAAATGAAGTGCCATGTTTTTATTTTCTAGATAGTGAGTCTGCCATATCCAGATTAATTTTAATGACACCACATTAAAATAAAAAAACATATTTTGATTGTCCACAAATATAAAGTTCTTCCTTCTTTTTAAATATGTTCTTGCACATTGTTATAATGATCATTATATATATCCCCCTGCAGTCAGAGATCATAGTTTTAATGAATGAATGTGATGCATTGTGAGCTGGTATAGATCTGCTATTTTCAAAAGTAGGGGGCGCTCACCATCACCTGGGAAACACACACACACACACACACACACACACACACGTTGTCAAGATTTTAAATCATAGTATTTTGAATAGAATTCCATTTAGTAGTTTTAAAGTCATAGTATTTTGAATAAAATTCCATTTAGTTAAGTTTTAAAGTCATAGGGCTCCATTAAGTAATTCATATAATATGACATATAATATTACAGTTTTATGAGCTGGGGGCGTGTTGTATGTCATATTGCAATTTTGGGCATGTTAAGAAGCGCTTTCGACACCCTGTGGATTGCGCAAAACGGCCTTGAATTAGTCATGGGTGTGTTTAAGGAGTGTTTGAGACGTACCCAATCAACATGTCCGTACTATTCTCTTTACCAGTCAGCTGATGTCACATACGGAATGCGCACTTTGGGGGTCGTGGTATTACATTTCTTCAGGCTGGCACCATAGAAGACATGACATGACTTTGTCACATTTGGGTTAATTATTCCTATTGCACTGCATGCTGTCACCTTTATGCCTCAAAATAATTTGTTTCTATTGAAAAACACCAGTAAAATAACGTTTATTATATTTTATTTCATTCAAGTCATGATGAAGAAATGAGTTGAATGCTGCTGCTTAATGCTGTGCCTGTGGCCCCGATGGTGTATGGTCTTCGCTCGTAGCATTTTATTGAAGAAGACTTGAATCGGGTGTGATACAGCATATGAAAGCAAACTTCCCAAGGATTATGGAGATGTTTTTATTTAAGGTTTAAGGTTGAGAAATGATAGAATTATGGCCGTTTCTAATCTCAACAATTTACAAAAAAAAGACGCAAAAAGAGGCTGTTGCCATGTCTCATAGAAACAAGTAAATAGGTCTATAAAAATAAGCGCATATAACAGGGGTCTGTAACCTATTTTAAATGAAGTGCCATGTTTTTATTTTCTAGATAGTGAGTCTGCCATATCCAGATTAATTTTAATGACACCACATTAAAATAAAAAAACATATTTTGATTGTCCACAAATATAAAGTTCTTCCTTCTTTTTAAATATGTTCTTGCACATTGTTATAATGATCATTATATATATCCCCCTGCAGTCAGAGATCATAGTTTTAATGAATTAATGTGATGCATTGTGAGCTGGTATAGATCTGCTATTTTCAAAAGTAATCTTGGAAAAGTTTAATTTAATCTTTGGATTAGCCGTCCTTAGTTGGGCAAATGCATTCATCTGGGGATCCTTGACATGGGAATGTGCTGTGTGAGGATCACTGGTTTAAACAACATTAGGAGAAAAGCCCAAATAACCACTTTAGAAACAAGAAAAGCAACCACAACTAGTAGGCTACAACTACCAATATTTACAAGCAACTTTACAGAAAAAGAAGCCGCTTATAATAAACAGACATGGCAACACTCCAGCAGCCTCCCAGAGCCGCTCAAGTGTAAAATCAAACAGTGCTTTTTGCGTTTATGAGGTGGTCAGACCCACGTCTAATCGTTATGCGCGTTTTTAGGTCAAGGGGCTTAATAGCAAATTGCGCAAAGCGAAAATAATTAACATATGGACACTCCCACAATGCTAAAATATTCAGGAACGCCGTATGCCATATGTGTGTGCGTTCAACACTGGCCAATATGCCTTTCATAATACGATTGTGCGCAGAGCGAGGGCAATTTATGTATTACCCCATTGTAAAACGGATCTTCAAAATGGCACCCATAGTATTTTGAATAGAATTCCATTTAGTTTTTGTCATATTTTACTCACCTAATGTTTTTCTGTTTAAGTCGACTAAATCTGCAGTTGATTTCGTTGACAAAACATTGTTTTGATGAGCCTTGATGGCGTTTTACACTTGCATGCTCAAAATAGCCGATCTACAAGCTCACAACGTGTCGCAGCGCGGATGGATAGTTAGGAACCAAATGGACCCTTATGGGTCTGTAACTCTGAGAGTGTAACACATGGAACCAAATGGACCCTCTGTAACTCTGAGTGTAACATATGGAACCAAATGGACCCTCTGTAACTCTGAGTGTAACACATGGAACCAAATGGACCCTTATGGGTGTGTATGTATGTAAACTCTTAATTTCCATTTTCCAGCCATTCAGTTGCAGTTTATTTATTTATTTATCTATATATTTTAAGAATCTGGGTACCCCCCAAATTAATTTGGTGACCCAAACCCATAGAAGACCACCCCCCCTACCCCCCCCCCCCCCCCCTACCGAGGGGTCGCGACCCCCAGGTTGAAGAGCACTGTGCGCCAATAGAAGACCTTGCGTAAGAACAGGGCTGAGTGTTGCCATGACAACAGATCCACAGTAAACACACACCAGTAGTCTGGGAGCTTGCTGTGATTAGTCACGGAGGTCACGACCTCACAGTGCCCTCCTCCTGGGCAAACACAGGTGTACGAGGAGGTCGCGACCTCATAGTGCCCGCCTCATAGTGACCTCATAGTGACCTCATAGTTCCCCCCGCCTGGGCAAACACAGGTATACGAGACACAGGTCTGACGTAACAAATTTTGACCGGAGTTCTACAAAATGTTGTGAGTGTGACGGTTATGTTTCTGTGTCAGCGGTTCTCAAACTATTTCAGGTCAAGGAGCCCCAAAAATATATGTAATTGGCCGCTGACCCCCATCTCAAAATATGTTGTTCCAGGGACCCCACCCAGAAGCAAAGATTTGAGTTAAAAACATTCGCTCTGAAGAATATATATTCCAAATCTGTGACACATTTTCACGATTTTTCAAAAATAGCAGACCTACAAGCTCGTAGCGCTATGAGCTTGTAGATCTGCTTTTTTTCAATAGCTAAAGTTTAAAATAATGTACATCAGTAAAGAAATACAAACTGACAGAGTTACGCAAACTGCGTTCACTTCATGGGGCTTCAGTCCAATGGAGGCTCTCCTACAATGATCTTAAATCCCTTTATTTTAGATTGTTTTGTAGTAATAGTACAACGTAGACATTAAAGAGACTTTAGTTGTTCTGTTAATTCTGGGTGTCCTTGACATGAAAAAGGTTGAGCACCACTGACACAAAGAAACATGGGTTTTTCAGAAAGATGTTAGGATTTTAGAAGCCTTTAAAAAAAAAAAAAAAAAAAACTCAGTCCAAAATGGGTTAAGATCGAGTGACTGCAGTTTTTTCCCCCAGATGTGAACTGTCCCTTTAAACGATACAACCAGTTTTATCAATGACAAGCGACAGGGACAGAGCTTCTTTGTCCAGACTTGCCCCAGTCTGGCAGCCGTGGCTTTACAACAATCCTATTAAACTGGCTCGACAGAAAGAAACGCTGATAACCCCGGCCGATGATTTATCCACACAGAACCGGAGTTTAAAAACACACACAGACGACGTATTGTGGTGCGTTTCGGACAACAGCAAACTAGTATGAACTGGATTAAGATCTCTGTCTGTGCCTTCTCGAGGACGAGGAATTACGTTGTTTTTTGTTGACACAATGGAAATATTCTATAGCACGTTAAGCATGCCCACATGTATAACATGATGCCATACAAAACAAGATAGCTGGCCTGGGCCGTGGCTCAGTGGTCCAGGCACCTTGGCTGGTATGTCATTGTCACCATGCAATAACAAGAAGAAAAGGTGACAGTATAACTAGCTTGTGCTACAGTATGTAATGTGATTATGTCACAATATGATGTCTGTGTTCTACGGCTGCCGGCATGTAATGTGCAGGGATGCACCGAAAGGGAAATTCTTGGCCGAAACCGAATATAGGATGGAAACAGTTGGCCGAAAACCGAATACTACCCGATTTATGACAAAAGAAATGGTTATGGCAAAACTTAACTCAAATAATAATCACTATTATGGGTCCATAAAACATTTATTCAGCTCTTTTGAATGCATTGATTGCATACACTATTCAGTGATATATTTTCTGCCTATTCGGGCTGAAACCGAATAGGCCGACATTTTTTAGCCGTTTTCTGCCGAATATTCTCTGCGGCCGAATATTCTCTGCGGCCGAATATTCGGTGCATCACTAAATGTGATGTCACAATATGTTTGTTTTGATACAGACAGTCATGGCGGCAAGACTAACTGTTCAGGAAAGGAGAAAAACTTTTAAATCCAAAATGAGTTAATAGCACAGGCAGACTCTTCACATATTAGAGCATGTCTGAAATAAGTGTCAGAGCTGATTCGACATGTAAATATGAAATAAATGAATTAAACGTGTAGCTAGATAGGTGTAATTTCAGGGGCGATTCACACTATGGTCCCGGGTGCGCACTCGGGACCACTTGGCAGATGTTGTGGTAGTGTGAATGATGCGTACCGTTCCCGGGAGCGGATCGCCCAACCGTCCCCGGGACCGCATGGGGGGAGGGTCTCTGGACCATTGAAGTGTATTCAGATGCGGATCGTTCCAATGTGAATGCATGCGTACCTAAAGAAGGAAGTGGACTGTTTTTTTTAAAGAACGTGACATAATCTCTAGTCGACGAGCCAAGCGTCAACAAAAAAAAACACAGCCGCTGCACGATGCGTAACACCAGCGCATTTCTCAACGCCGCCCTTCTCCTGTTGAATCTGCTTATACGGGCAGCACCGCAGTACGCGCTGATCTTATTCTGCGGACTACACGTGGCTCTTGGGCTTTGCTTGGCACAGTTTCCAAAGTAAAACAAAATAATAATAATGCTATTAGTAGAATCCATAGCAAACTAATACACTGGAGCACAGAACTGACTGACACAGTGAATAGCAGGCAGGCTGACAGTGAAGTAGTATAACGGCAAAAAGCCAAAGAGGCAATGCAATGCAGTGTGTCTGGATTTATTTGAGACAATGTCGCAGAGTTGATGGTCAGTGTCCGGGCACGCCAGCCATCAAGCAAACCGCCATCTGGAGGATTAAAGTGTGTTATGCAAGTGTACCCGGGTGCGCTGTTGTATCTCGGGCAATGTGAATCATGGCCATCGGGGACCAGGCAACCGTATTTGGAAACGGTTCCAATGAAACGGATTCAGTCCGTCTCAGTGTGAATTGCCTATTAGAGACCACGGAAGTGAAGCTTTTTCAAGCATGTTTTTGCAAGACATCACTCTAAGCCATATATCCAAAACTGGTGGGTCAAACTGAACAACCAATCTGTCAATTTGAATGCTTTCACATGACGTGAAAAAACGGAAATTCAATTTTTTTTTAAAAAAAAGTCAAATTTAGTCACATATAATGTCCGTGTTCTACGTCTGTTGCTGCCGACCCACCATCATGAAAAGTTGGGTTTGTTTGTTAGTCAGTGATTGCCGTTTGAAGCTGCATTGAAACCACAAGCTCTGTGCGTGCACGCACACACACACACACACACACACACACACACACACACACACACAGTCACACACACAAAAAGTTACCATGTTGTCATCATCTCTTCCTCATTCACTTAGCAGGCAGCGCAAGAAGAATTTCATGAAAAATATTATGTCTTCAAAATCCTGACAGTTTTCTGAAATAAACCTTACGATTCTGTATCAGTGGTGCTCACTATTTCATGTCAAGGACCCCAAAAATGTTATGTAATTTGCCTCCCTCCGCCCCACATCTAAAAATATGTTGTTCCAGGGACCCCCCCAGAAGCAAATATTTGAGTTAAAATGTTCACTCTGTAAAATATATTCAAAGATTTGAGGCCCATTTTCACGATTTCTCAAAAAATAGCAGACCTACAAGTTTGTAGCTTGTAGATCTGTTATTTTTCAACAGCTAAAGTATAACATGATGCTTTAAAACACCAGAAAGGGTCCCCGCCAAAAATGGGTTAAGAGAGAGAGAGAACAGCGTCCCATATTATGTTTACCTTAACTCGTCTCAATTTTGTGTAAGACCCATAAGCTTGTAAGGGAAATAATTCTACTCTACTTTAAGTCCAACATTAACCCATTCTGGGCGGGAACCCCTTTTGGTATTTTAAGCATTATGTTATACTTTAGCTGTTGAAAAATAGCAGAACTACAAGCTGTGAATTAACTCAGTCAGTCAGTCAGTGTCAGTCAGTCTGTGAATTAACTCTCAGAGTGTCCGTCAGTCAGTCTGTGAATTAACTCTGAGTGTCAGTCAGTCAGTCAGTCTGTGAATTAACTCTCAGAGTGTCAGTCAGTCAGTCTGTGAATTAACTCTCAGAGTGTCAGTCAGTCAGTCTGTGAATGAACTCTCAGAGTGTCAGTCAGTCAGTCAGTCTGTGAATTAACTCTCAAGAGTGTCAGTCAGTCAGTGAATGAACTCTCAGAGTGTCAGTCAGTCAGTGAATTAACTCTCAGAGTGTCAGTCAGTCAGTCTGTGAATTAACAGCCCAAACACGTCTCAGACTCACAGACCTGTCCATCATGGACAGAAGCAAACCAGTGTTGTTTTCGTCGACTAAAACTAAGACGAAAAATGTCCGTCGGCTACCTTTTTCCACTGACGGAAACTAGACGGAAACTACATGAAAACTAAGCTATGATGACTAAGACCAAGACTAGTACCGACTACTGACTACTGACTATTTCAACAAATCAACAAATAAAAACTAGACTCAAATGTTAGGAAGGGACTATAGTGGACAAGAGATCCAGTACAAGTCATTTTACACTTGGTTGCATGTGCGACGCGTTGTGGGCTTGTAGATCGGCTATTTTCAGCAAGTGAAAAAAAATATTGATCAACGTCATTAGGCCCGTCTAAACACATTTTGTTTGACTAAATCAACTGTAGATTTTAGTTGACTAAAACTAGACTAACACTAAAACATTCCAGGTGACAAAAAATGTGACTAAAATTAAAAGAAAACTATTCAAGAGACTATGTGCTGTATTTTGCGTGTCTTAAGTGCCAGGTCTTATTACCTAACTTGAGTAAACTAAAGACCTGGAGGCGTGATCAATGCTCTTTGGCCACTCAGAATAGCCAAATGGCATGGATCACGCCTCCAGGTCTTTCGTTTACTCAAGTTAGGGAATAAGACATGGTACTTAAGACACACAAAATACATCCCAATATGACTAAAACTAAACTAAAACTGAAGGAGGAAATCCAAGTCCTTCCGCTCGGTGACATCGTGCCCTGCCGTGGCGTGGCGTAGCGTGCCACGCTCAGAGCGGGCGACCATCTGGCATACATTTACAGTGTACACTGTAATCTGCCATACATTTACAGTGTACACACAGACACAAAAGTCTGCAATAATAACAACCCGTAGAATACAAGCAAGGGTCGTCCCCCGCGGCCCGCGGACGGTCCGACAGGAAAGCAAAAGCCCCGAGTTCACCACCGAAATAGAACTGACCAGATGACGGCTCCACCGAAAAGCCTACTGACCTGCACTTAGAATGGAACAGCCTAACTGACCACACAGAATACAATAGAACAGGGCTTCTACTGACCTCTTAGAATGTAATAATGGTGATGTTTTAGGGCCAACCAGAGCCATCTAATAGAAGAGGTACGACATTGAGGGGGCAGAAACCGAGCGCTCGAGCGCTGTTCATGCAGCCTGAACTGAGACGAGCTGGAGTTGGAAATACATTGTTTTCAACGAGGCCGGCGCAAATAAGAGCTATTTTAAGCATGTTGTGTGCAACATGACAAACTGTTTTAAAGTATTGTACATTAAAAACTAAAGTCTCTGTAATGTTTATGTTGTACGATTACTACAAAACAATCTAAAATAAAGGGATTTAAGATTAAAGCTGGGCTGTTGCCCCGGGTACAATGCATTTCTGCCTATACTTCCGGTCCAGGACTTGTCCCAGTTGGTTGTCCCCCATTCTCAATAGAAGTCAACGTAGGAGAGTCGCCATTGGACTGAAGCCCCATGAAGTGAACACAGTTTGCGTAACTCTGTCTATATCTTAAGGCTCTGGGGCCTACCAGCTGAAGAAATCATGACATTTCTTTCTGATGACCATTCATGCTTCTGGCAGATGCTTAAAAACTTGTATTCTATTGCTAGTTTGCTCACTTCAAATACTCTTTCATCTTAAAATAACTGACTGCAGGTGGTTTAACCTTTTTCATAATCAAGGCTCATTAATTGTGTATTTGTCATTTGAGCCACGTACCACCATTTGATGACATTAAGCATCTCAGACCCATTTGAGCCACAGACCACCTTTGACGACATTAAGCCTCTCAGACCCATTTGAGCCACGTACCACCATTTGATGACATTTAGCCTCTCAGACCCATTTGAGCCACGGACCGCCGTTTGATGACATTTGGCCTCTCAGACCCATTTGAGCCACGGACCACCATTTGACGACATTAAGCCTCTCAGACCCATTTGAGCCACGGACCACCATTTGACGACATTTAGCCTCTCAGACCCATTTGAGCCACGGACCACCGTTTGATGACATTTAGCCTCTCAGACCCATTTGAGCCACGGACCACCGTTTGATGACATTTAGCCTCTCAGACCCAAAACTAACCGTTTCCGTGCTTTGAATGGATTACTCCAGGTTAATGTCGCTGCCATATCGGAGATACGCGACTTTTGTTTTATGTGTTTAATCCGCCGCAATGTAATAATTAAAAAGAAAATCCGTCTTCGCCGCAGAGAAAAAGTGTAGATGCATCTGTTGTGATGAGGAAACTGAAATCGTCACATGCTGTGGGCTGCTAGGGCTTCTGGGAAATTGAGGCCAATGTAAACGAATGGGGTTCAACGCCTCATGGAGGAGGGTCCTGTGCTGCGTCTTCCGGGTGTACCAAGATGGCGGGTGGTCCAGCCGTTTATAACAAACGGTGGAAGCTTTTTTCGCTCGATTTTCGCGGATTAAAAGCCCAAATAATTCAGCGTATGCTCTAAAGGTAATACAACAATCTCGGCAGTGAAGGGGGGTTGATTAAAAGTCTGATAAATCGTTTTCCGCAGTCAAACTGTTAAAGAATATTTTGTTATCGTTGGATATCATCTTAATTGTGTAGACTTCTTGTAAATTAACAGTAAAGGGCCTTTCAAACGTGATGCGATATAACATGGTGCATTTATATAGCGCCTTTATCCAAGGTTGCTTTACATAGATTGTGCACAAGTAAGACGCGCAAACGCGGGAAGCGAACGCAGCTCGTGTGTGTGTGGTTGTGTGTGTGTGTGTGTGTGTGTGTGCTACAGCTGCGCCCTGTGTGTGTGTGTGTGTGTGTGTGTGCTACAGCTGCGCCCTGTGTGTGTGTGTGTGTGTGCTACAGCTGCGCCCTCTGGTGGCGGGCGGGTGGTGTAACAGCGGGACAGACACACAGACACACAGACACACACACACACACACACACACACACAGACATTCAGCCCTTGCTGTCATAGTAAGTGGCTCACTGCGTTCGCAATTACATTCACCCATTCACACACACATTCATACACCGATGGCAGCAGAAACCAAACCATGCAAGGCACCAACCAGCACATCAGGAGCAATTAGGGGTTCAGAGTCTTGCTCAAGGACACTTCGACACCAACTCTGGGGGAGCCCGGGTTCGAACAGGCAACCTTGTGGTTTAATACCATCCAGCCACTCTACCCCTGAGCCACCGCCGAATAAGGACGGAATCATTATGCCGTAGTTTTACGTTGTCAACTATTCCCTTCACCTCCACCTGCCGCATTGATTGATTGATTGATTGGATTGATTGAATACTTTATTAACAGTTTGCAGAATCATTTGTGGTGGTCTTTTTATGTATATATGCATATTGTTGCTGTCGGGGGGGAGAACCCACCCAACTAATTTTTATTTTATTTTTAATTTCATAAATCATTGCTGTTACGTTTATCTTTTTGTGTTGGTTAAAAGATATATTGAACCAATTAAAAGTATTATAAAAAGTGCTTGGGACAAAACCTCTCAACACTATTGGACCCTCAAACTGTCTGCTAAAGCAGCCAACTCCACCACCTCTCCTCCTCTCAAACTGTCTGCTAAAGCAACTAACTCCACCACATCTCCTCCTCTCAAACTGTCTGTTAGAGCAGCTAACTCCACCACATCTCCTCCTCTCAAACTGTCTGCTAGAGCAGCTAACTCCACAACCTCTCCCCCTCTCAAACTGTCTGCTATAAAACAGCTAACTCCACCACCTCTCCCTCTCAAACTGTCTGCTAAAACAACTAACTCCACCACCTCCCACCCCTCTCAAACTGTCTGCTAAAGCAGCTAACTCCACCACCTCTCCTCCTCTCAAACTGTCTGCTAGAGCAGCTAACTCCACCACATCTCCTCTCAAACTGTCTGCTAGAGCAGCTAACTCCACCACATCTCCTCCTCTCAAACTGTCTGCTAGAGCAGCTAACTACACAAGCTCTCCCCCTCTCAAACTGTCTGCTATAAAACAGCTAACTCCACCACCTCTCCCTCTCAAACTGTCTGCTAAAGCAGCTAACTCCACCACCTCACAATACAGACGATGAGGCAGCTAGTATTGCTTTGTTTTAAATCTTTAAAAAGAATCACACCTGTTGGGACAAATGTTGGGTTACACTTACACACACCAAAAGCTGCACATAAATAGGCCCTCAAAAATATAAGGTTTTCTTAATTTCCTACATTTTGTTTGAGTTAGGTGGTTGATTTTACAATATAAATTGGGGGTCCCAGAGATACAGTAGAAATGCCATTAAATGGGGGGGTCCGTAGCCTAATGCATGTCAAACTGGGGAGTCCTTGAAATTAACCCATTTTGGGCGACAACCCCTTTTGGTGTTAGCATTATGTTATGCTTTAACTATTGAAAAATAGCAGATCTACAAGCTCTACAAGAACTTGTAGGTCTGCTATTTTTGAAAAATGTGGTGCAAAGCTTTGAAGTTTGAATATATACTCTTTCAGAGTGAACGTTTTTAACTCAAATCTTTGCTTCTGGGAGGTGGTCCCTGAAATAACACATTTTCAGATGGGGGTCAGCGGCCAATTTCATATATTTTTGGGTGTCCTTGACCGATTCTGAAACACGTTTTAACAAAACATTTTAAAAAAAGACATTATTTTTAGGTCTAAATGGGTTAAACGGGTTGAGAATCACTATAGAGCCGTACAAATCTTCTCTTGACTTATTGGGGGGGGGGGGGTGTCCTGGAGGGGTCTGCGGGCAAATTAGTGTAAATTTGGGGGTCCTTGACAAGACATGAAGGTTTGTGAAGCAGTGATATAAATGTAAAGTGATATGTCGTGCTCGTGCAGCAGTGCACATCAACTGGCCTGTGGTGGTGGTGGTGTGGTGAGAGAGCAGAGCAGAGCTCAGCTCAGATTTCTGTTTACCTCGACTTCCAATCCCAGCGCTAACATTAAGCACAACATTAACAGTATATATATATATATATATATATTCAATCACACATTTCTGACCACACTCGCGTCCAAAGAACAAGCCTTTCAAACATCAGTATAACTCATTCGCCAGAACTAGAAGGTAGTAGTTTATTGTCTTCAGTATAGTAACAATGTAGTTACTTCTTTTTTTGGCCTCAACCAACTTTGTAATCCTCTCTAGTATTCACTCTGAAGAACCAGATTCATTCGTTTAACAACAACATGAATGGATCAACAGCCCACAACAACAAGTCAGTCAATAGTTCATCTCATTGCTTTGTCTGTTGGTTAAAGTTAGCCGACATTTAATAGCTCCCATGTTACAGTTGGTTAGTTTGGACTAAATGGCCACTGCACTGCAGCCACACAATCAGTTAAGTTCCTCCTTTTCTCAACTTAAGCTACCAGAACTAGCTGACAGACATAGTTAGCATGTCATGCTAACAACCATCAGTGGGGTTCTCGGCCAGTGTGTGGGGGTCATGGGGACCACCTAAGCGGTGGTCCTTCAGTCCTTGGCTTGAAAGGGGGGTTCCAGTCAGGCCAGAGAAGAGTTGGTAGCCAAACGGACCCCTTATTAGATCAAATGGACCCCCCATTGTTGCTAAACATCCTGCATTACTTAATGTACAAGAAGTACACACGATTAGAGAATGTAGAAGAGTTGTTATTTTGATCAACGTTTTGCCAGTAATGGTATTACCAACATCAATACAGCATGGATTGGAATTGTGGACGAAAATCGTATTATCCAACAACAAAATTATCTTTAAGTCTCGGGTTCTCTGAGTCTCTGAGAGGCTAAATGTCATCATTTAGTGTCTCAAATGCACGAATAAATAAATAAATGGACCTTGACATGAGAAGGTAAAACTAGTAGACTAGTTGAGCAGACAGACAGTCACCCAACTCTCTCTCTCTCTCTCTCACACACACACAAAGCTAAAAGAAAGAGTTGAACTTTGATGATGCAGCAGCACTCAGAGAGAGACAGCGACATGTCCTTCTGAACAACACAACAACTTACCTTCAATGATTCAAAGAGTTGTCTCTCCTCTGGTTCTTTATAATGTATGGGCTGTGGAGCTCAAACAACAACACAACACACAGCAGCTAAACCAAACTAGCTAACTTCCATTAGCTTCAACAACAACAACAGCAGCTGAAGTGTGTTTGTTGGTTTGTTGTGAAGAAGGAAGGAAGGAGTCTGGACTGCGACAGACACAGACACACAGACAGCAGGGCTAAAGTTAGCCGTTAGCTGAACTTAGCTACCGTTGTGTGTGACTGTGTGTGCGTGTGTGTGTGTGTCTGTGTGTATGTGTGTGTGTTGTCTCTCTCTCTCTCTCTCTCCTCCTGGCCGTTTATATAAAGTCTTGTCAAACTAAGTGTTGTGTCGCATTAAAACATTAACAGCTCCAATAACGGCCTCTCTTTTCACTCCCAGACAGATTCTTCTTTAGGCTACTTCTTCTTTAGACACCGAGCCGAACGAAGTCGAGTTGAAAAACAACACGAAGCTAAGTTTGTAGCATTCACACACAGTCAGTCACACACAGAGCGAGGAGGAGAAAAAAAAGCAGGAAAAACTCAGTCATATTTTTTGCTGAATCAAAATGGCGACGATGGGGGTGACGAGGACGCGCCGCGCGGAAGAATACCGCTTTGGTTCCTGGGGCCCGCGGGCACGCGCGTTGACTTTCAGAGAGTGGAGTGGAGTGGAGAGTGTGTGTGTGTGTGTGTGTGTGTGTGTGTGTGTGTGTGTGTGTGTGTGTGTGTGTGTGTGTGTGAGAGAGAGAGAGAGAGAGAGAGACAGAGACAGAGACAGAGACAGAGACAGAGACAGAGACAGAGACAGAGACAGAGACAGAGACAGAGACAGAGACAGAGACAGAGAGAGAGTGGCTGAGCACAGACAGTGGTTCTCAAACTTTTCTCATGTCAAGGACCCCCACATTGACACATAACTATAGCCACTAGCCTGCGGATCCCCATTTGAAAAGATATGCCAGGGACCCACATAAGAGAAGATCTTTACGGCTCTGACTAGCAGTGATTTGCAACCATTTTAATTTCCAGGACCCCCAGTTTGACATGCATTAGGCAGCACAGACCCCCATTTAATGGCATTTATATCTCTGGGAGCCAAATTTATAATGTAAAATCACTGTTAATTTAACCCTGAGAGTGTACAAATGGACCCGTTACGCTGTTTAAGGGTCCATTTGGTTCAATTAATTTGTACATTGATTGATGATTTTTATTAACAGATTGGAGAATTACAGTACAGTACACACAACTCAAAACAAAACTGTTAACTGTGGACGACACCATAAAGCATTACAGTGCACTTGTTTACAATAGGGCCCACCATGTTCAATTCATCATAACAATTACAGACGAACAAATATACTCTACTCTAGCAAAAAATACAAGAAATCATCATAGAGGAGGTAAAAAAGGAAAGAAACAAACATACTGTACAATGTACATACAGTGAGGGGAAAAAGGGGTGGGTGGGGAAACTCTCAGAGTTACAGACCCATATATGATAAGGATACATTTGGTTCCTATCCTAACCATCTCTGATTTAGCTATTTGGACCCCCTGAAACTATAGGGGTCCCCTGGTCGCAAGCCCCCCCCCCCCCCCCCCCCCCACCCCGATCTCTCTCCCCCTTTCCTGTCAAACTACTGTTAATCTGTCAATAAAGGCAAAAAGGCCCAAAAAATATGTTAAAAAAATATCCAACTGAACTCACACTGTTATTACTGAACTGAGAGTACAGTAAACAAACTTAACTCAGCGGCCAGAGGGATCATACCATGTTAAGCTTTTGAGCTTTTCAAGTGGCCCTTTATCCCTGGTCCAGAAAAGGTTGAGAACATCTGCAGGCCTACTCCTACAAACCAGGTCAAACTGTTATCCTACGTATATGTTACCGCTGTAATAACCTCTTCTAAACCAGGTCAAACTGTTATCCTATATGTTACCGCTGTAATAACCTCTTCTAAACCAGGTCAAACTGTTATCCTACGTATATGTTACCGCTGTAATAACCTCTTCTAAACCAGGTCAAACTGTTATCCTATATGTTACCGCTGTAATAACCTCTTCTAAACCAGGTCAAACTGTTATCCTATATGTTACCGCTGTAATAACCATATTCATAAATAACCAGTAAGACGCTGAGGGCAAGAAGCGACCTCGCCATGCACGCATCCACCTGGGTGACAGCAGACTGCTGGGCATGCGCTGGTGCTTTGGCATGGGGGGTCAGATCAACATATCCGCCTGGGTGGCGCTTTGGCATGGGGGGGTCAGATCAACATATCTGCCTGGGTGACAGCAGACTGCTGGGCGAGCGCTGGCGCTTTGGCATGGGGGGGTCAGATCAACATATCTGCCTGGGTGACAGCAGACTGCTGGCGAGCGCTGGCGCTTTGGCATGGGGGGGTGAGATCTTAATTCCGGGCCTGTTAAGAACTCTAGTTTTCGCCGGCTGTCCCGGCGCAGCCACACTAATAAATTTGGGGCGAGCCCGTCTAGAGTTTCAATGGACAGGTATCAGTCAAAAGGGAGACATCGAAGATGAAGGATGGATGGGGAAGGATCATCATATTATGGAATGTCAGAACTCAGAACGGGTCAGCTCCATGTATGGAGATCTAAGGGTTTGAGGTTTGAGGTCAGATGTAAAGTTGCTGGCCAATATTGATGACATCAGGGATCTCCACGGTCCACCCCTGATGATGTCACGTCACGTCACGAGATGTCACGTGCCCCCTCCCGACAAACCAACACACTGACGGCCGGGAAATGCACGATTCCATCGTTAACTGCGACCTTTGGTCACAAAAATTCGCAATAACCTAAACTAAATTCTATTTCTCCACGTAGCCTACTGTGTTGTTGTTTAACAGAAAGTTGAACATTCTTTTTGTGAATGTCATTTGAGTATTAATTAATGTACTGGTATATAATGTATATAATGGTTTATTATAAATAAATAATTAAATAGTGTCATCACTGTATATGTTTCTTTTTACCTCCTTTATGATGAATTCCTTTTCTGTTCTTTGGCTATATAGAAGTGTCTATTTGTAGGCCTATGTCTCTAAATGTTTTGATGAATTGAACAAGGTGGACCCTCTTGTAAGCAAGTGTAATGCTTTATTGAGTCGTCCACTCACGTAGTTGTTTTGTGTTTGTTGAATTTTTAAGTTTGTTGAATTTAAGTATTTTTAAGTGTAGATTTACAGTACATTTTAAGCACACACTCATACAAAGACTGTCAACTGTGAGTGGACGACCAATTAAGCATTACACTTGTTTACAGCAGGGTCCACCACATTGTTCAATTCATCAAAACATTTAAAGACATACAGACATTTAGAGACATACAAATAGACATTTCTATGTAGCTAAAGTACAGAACAGGAATTCATCATATGGAAGCAAAAAAGGGAAAATATACAATATACAGTGAGGAAAAATGGGGGGTGGGGGGGGGATTCAGATTTTACAGAGGCCAGTTTCGAATTGCAGCGTAGGTGCCTTAGAGGCGGTTTTGAGAGCGGTTTGATGGAGTCAATTAATGACTGTTGGTATGGGGTTGAGTCTTATGGGGGGGGGGGGTTGGGGGGCGTGGAGTTTTGTCCTTGTTGTGACGGATCTGGGTTGTACCTGGTTTGTGGCGATCATCTGGTGTTGTGTGGGTGTATTAGTCCTTGGTTGTTTTCGGTGGGTTGTACTCTTATGGGTATTGGGGTACTTGGGTATCTAGGTGGTGTATCGAATCTTGTGGACCAGACCCATTGCAAGATGCTGTACTCTGTTCGTCGACCCTAAGCCATCCCAGCCTGTCAAAGTGGGCAGGGGTGAGGTGGGTTCGGGGGTGAGGCCAAGTAGGAGCCTGACCAGTTTGTTTTGGGAGGTCTGGAGCCTTGTTTTAAGGGCCTTTGAGGTGCTGTGGTACCAAGAGGTGGATGCATAGTCAAAGAAACCTTGTACGAGGGCTCCTGTTAAGGTCTTCAAGGTGTTTTTGCTGACCAGTGAGGAGATCTGTAAAGATCCTTGTGCAAACTGTCAATGATCAATGAATCAATGAATCATGAATCAATGAATCAATGAATCAATCAATCAATCAATCAATCAATCAATCAAAAGTGCGGTAGTGCCAGACAGTGCCAAACTTGCTAGTCGCCCTGACAACCAACCAGCCAATCACAGAATCAGCAGCAGTCCAGGCCCCCCGGCCTATGGGACCTCAGACTCTCCATAGCCCCCTCTCTCTTCCCTATCCCACAATGCATTGCGTTCGTTCGTAACGTTAATGGATCATGGACCAAAATGGTAAGTTAGCCGTTAGCCACGTTAGCATAATAATACATACTAATATTTATTTTAACAGCGGTTATGATTCTTTAACATGCTCAGCGACGTTATGACACGTATAATAATTAATATTAAACACGATGTATTAACAGTAAAACTCGTCCACACACACAGAAACCTGTTAGCAGGTTTAGCTAGCCTGTGCTAACACACACACACACACACACACACACACACACACACACACACACAGCAGCGCTATAGAACTAACTGTTCTTTATTCAGAACACATTTGTGGGGTCCGGGGACCCCCAGGGGTCCTTGAGGGAGTTCCAGGGGGTCCCCGGCTAAATGACAGTTTGTAACCAAATGGACACCTTTGGGTCTGTAACTCTGAGTGTACAAATGGAACCAAATAGAGACCCTGACGGGTCCATTTGTACACTCTCAGAGTTACATAACATATTGATTTTACATTATAAATCGGGGGTCCCAGAGAATGAAAAGACTACATTAAATGGGGGGGGGGGGGGGGGGGGGGGGGTTTGGGAACCACAACCACTGCTTTACGTTTACCTTGTTAACGCTAGATAAAGTTGTCATTTCCACGCCTTGCCTCTGTGTTTGAGGAGGCGCATACATACACACAAGTTACATTTATTTAAGATAATTTATAGAGATTGATATTAATGAGATATAAAAAAGGACCTATAACTAGCTGCAATTAAGCAACGTTACTGCGATTAGTTGAATTGCATTATTTATTAGGGGGATATTTTATGTTTATTTTTTTATCTTTTGATGAATAGAAAATGGAGAACTTTTACGTAAACAAGTCTTTTCCTGGTTTCCTTGAACTACTAACTACCCCGTGATTCTACAGTCAATGAAATGAATCAATCAATTTGACTCAGAGCATGTAGTGTAGAAATGTAAATGTCAGTCTCTTAAAGTTGTGCCCCACCCTGTCTGTCTGTCTGTCTGGCACTGCATTTTCTTTGGCTATATAGAAGTGTCTATGTGTAGTACGTCTCTAAATGTTTTGATGAATTGAACAAGGTGGACCCTCTTGTATACAAGTGTAATGCTTTATTGGGTCGTCCACTCACAGTTAACAGTCTTTGTATTGAGTTATGTGCTTGAAATGTACTGTAATTCTGCAAACTGGTAATAAATATTTCAATCAATCAATGTCAGCTGAACTTGAAAAAAAGCTCAGAATCACTGTGAGGTCATAAGTAACCCTGACCCTTAAGTTAAGGGTCAGGCTTACCTGGTCCAAAGGGGTTAAGGGCCGTAACCCTGTCATTTGAGAGCACCATTTGATTTCATTTAGCCTCTCAGACCCAAAGCGTTCAGGCCGCAGACAATATTCCATGCTGTAATTGATGTTGGTACCATTAGCAGAGATAACAGGAAAAAAGATTGACCAAAATAACAATTCAATACAATCCCTAATTGTGTAGAGTCTAGACGTCTTGTAAAATAAGCAATGCAAAACTGTTTAACAATTTAAATCTTGAGAGATCACCCCCAACCCTAGCCGTAATTTGCAACTCTAGATTTCTTTTTATAATGGGATGAATCTAGAGTTGCAATACCCTCCAATGACGGCAATGAGTGCTTCTATTAAACAACGTTAAACTCACCAACATTGCAGCTCTAGGCCAAGCTTTTAATCTGCTAAGCTAGTAAGCTTTTGTTTAATAAAAATCCACTGTAAACATGTTATGAGCTACTTTCTGTCAAGAAATTCTCTGCGGGTGATTCTTGAGTGTTGGAGTTTGGAAGCACTCGTCAAAGTCACTGAACAGCCAATGCGTACCACCTGTTTCGAATTTGCACATAATGCAGGAGGCAGCAGTGTGACCCGTTAATTAAAACGAGTGCACGTTGTTACAGGTCAACTTATTTTTTGTTTCCTACATTTGGTTTTTTATTATTATTATTAGAAAACATTTCCTAAAAAGCTAACCTTTTGTAGAAATGAAAGACAAATCTTAAGAAATTCCATGAATTAGAACACATATTTAAGAAGTAGTGAAAATAGAAAATCTACAAGCTCATTGTAGATCTGCTATTTTCACTAGTTTGGGTCCCCGGCGGGGGCGAATATCAAATTTCTGTCACGGGGGCTGAACAGTTTGGGAACGACTGACTACTAATTTAAAACACTACTAAAAGAACGTCTTTTTTTTCTCCCCCTCCTCCGCAGACAATGACCTCCAGGGCAGCGACGGGTCTGGGAGTCTGGGCGGGCCAGACGTCCGCAGACGCATCCCCATCAAGCTCATCTCTAAACAGCCTCTGAGGAAACCTCCCACCAGACCCCCCAGATCCACCAGCAGCAGGCCCTTCAAACCGCCGCCAGGGGACGAGGGACCGCTCGCATTTAAAGGTCTTTAAATAAATACTTTTTGAAATGTCTATGAGGAAAATAAACGGGGAATCATTTCCTGGGTCCTCGTAGGGGGCGGGACTGAGACGCTCTATAGCAGGGGTACTCAACTGGCGGACCGCGGTCCGCGACCGGACCGCGGACCACCTCTTTGCGGACCACCCAAAAAAAATAAAATAATAAGTTTTTTTTTTTTTTCTTTTAAGTTAATAATATAAATAACATCAGATGGTACATTTCTCATGTGAAATTGCTGCAAAGGCCCCCAAAATGTCCCCCAAGGGCCTCCAAAATTCTGGCGCGCGCTATGCGCTGCGCGCAGTGTGGCCTGCCAGGGCGTATAACTCCCGGCCTGATTTGGAGTTCCACTCCGGGCCTGCACTCTGCACTCTGGTTGGGTGGAAGGGGATCTGATTTGTATAAGCTTGGCTTGACCATACTAAACGGGCATAGAGCCCCGCTCTCCGAAGGACGCCGCGCATGGGACCGGACCTCGGTCTTATTAAAAAAAAAATTGTGGACCTTCATCATTTCTAGTTGAGGACCCCTGCTCTATAGGCCTACTAACAATACGTTACGCTCCTGTTTGTGTGTGTGTGTGTGTGTGTGTGTGTGTGTGTGTGTGTGTGTGTGTGTGTGCTTGTAGATGGGCTTTTTTTTTTTAAATATTTGATTGTTTGTTGTTTATTTATTTTCGTGTCCTGGACACAAATGTGCCATTTCACAATTTCATGTACAGCATGTTTACATTACATAAATCATTAGATTACAGCCCAGACTTATACAGAGTACTCTGTCTTCTTTCCCAAGCTTGACAAATAAAATCAGCCACAACAAAAGTCCCTTTGGCAAAACACATCTCCATGTTTTCATAGTCACTTAAATCTAGGAAATCCCCACAGATAGATATCTTATTAGCCAAAATATCCCTCCCTTATGTCATCATATTTAGAGCAATAAGTTCACAGAACAAGCAATATCTCTCTTCTTCAGGAGTGGCATTAAACCAGTGCTAATGGTAATGTTCCTGACCGTATTATTTGTGCACAGAGAGAGCGTTGTCTTTTGTTTAAATTATACTTCACATAAGGTTCTAATCTACGGTGTATATGTCCTTTATAAGGCAGTCGGTTTGCAACTTAGGTTTATACCATAAGTGCTTTAATTTGAAATGTACCCTGATTCTACGTAATGTGAATAAAATGTTCAATCAATCAATCAGATAAATACCCATACCCATATGTGGCCGATACATCGGGTGCGTTCCTATTCTTGAATGATACAGAATGGAACTAGAAAAAGTGCCCTTCTGGGCACAGGTCTCCACCAGGTTATCCACAGATCCGTGCAGTTAGAGGTAAAAACACTTTTCGGCCAGTTATAGCGCCACCTTGAGGCTGAGTTGAAATTGTTCATGTGGCATTTTGTCCTCGGCCTAGTGGGAATGTGGGTGCACAATTTCACGGAAATCACGCGATGTGTTCATGATTTGCAGCATTTTGTTTGAAACTGAGCACTCCTGTGAACTTTGGAAGCCAATCTTAACCAATCAGGATGGAGTGTGAGAAATATGAAAGACCGGTTTGGTTGAATGGCTCTAGAGAGACTGTGTACCAATTTGCGTGATGTTTGGACAAAATCTGTAGGTGTGCTGTGCAAAAACCTGTTTTGCACAAAGCGGCCTCCTGGTGGCGCTATAACAGGCCGTTCTGGAAAGTTTGGGGCAGAGGTTCATGGTTGGCATCCAGGGAGTGTGTGTGAAAAATTTGGCATCGACCGGGTTAACGGTGGCTGAGATTAGCTGGTCACGGACGGACGGACGGACACACGGACACACGGACGGACGGACGGAGTGCAAAACATACTCTCCCCATGCCTTCGGCTGGTGGAGACAATAATCCAAGACCCTCTATATTTGTGATGTCAGTGGAGTGTGTGTGCTTCAGGTCGTGCGTTACTCAGCGTTAACTCGTCCGACATTTCTTTTCTGTTTCACAGAGAACTTTGTATTTAAGAAGGAGGAGAAATTCGACTGTGGCGCCAAGGCAGGTGACGTCTTTGGGAGTCAGAGGAGGTTCCCCCAGCAGCTGTTCTGGGACTATAAGGTGCATTTCACTTCCCCTCTTCGTCCTTTCTCCTTAAATCCTGAAACTTTTATTTTTTTATTCTGTATTTACCCAGGGTAGTAGCTGAGCACAGGTGCTCATTTTCAGCAACGCCCTGCACACATAGAGAAGCACAGACAGACACACACACTAAAACCTGGGAGCTGACCAGTACAACCACAGTCTTAAACTGTTGGCCACTAAGCAGCTCCAGGGGGAGCAGTTGGGGGTTCAGTGCCTTTCTCAAGGGCACTTCAGCGGCGTTGAAATAACGGGACAGATCTTGTGGACTTCGCATAATGCATATCGAAGGTCTTGCGAGACGTTGCCTAAATAGTAAGTCCTTAAAGACGATCACTTGTTTTGGCAACGTCAACCGACTTCGCCACAGAACGAGACATCCTCGCTTCAGAGATGTCATTTATTAATATGACTTTTTGGGACAGCTTTCCATTGTTCTATTTTTGTTATATCCTCCCACTATATTTGAATAATATGTAAAATGAGCATAAAATAGATTCTAAAGACCAACGACGACAATGCAAGTATATAAACTATGTTGTTCTTTCTTCCAACAGTTGAATCTGATCGGCGAGAAGGACGACATTCCAGTTCACTTCTGTGACAAATGTGGTTTTCCGATTCACATCTACGGACGGATGGTACGCACCGTACTGTACCGTACCGTACCGCTGTGCATTAACCCATTTTGGGTTAGCATTATGCTATGCTTTAGCTATTGAAAAATAGCAGATCTACAAGTAGGTCTGCTATTTTTGAAAAATCGAAGAACGACTGACATAGAAACATAGCTTTTTCAGAAAATTGTCAGAATGTAGAAGACATTTATAGAATCTGATCTCAGGTCAAAATGGTTCCAGGACGGGAACCCATTTTGGTGTTCAAACATTATGTCATACTTTAGCGATTGAAAAATAGCAAGCTCGCAGCGCGGAGTGCTGCACTGCGAGCTTATAGATGTCGCAAATCTTTGGATATATATTCTTTCACAGTGAACGTTTTTAACTCAAATCTTTGTTTCTGGGGGGGTCCCTGGAACAACATATTTTCAGGTGGGGGTACGCAGCCAAATACAGATAATTCTGGGGGTCCTTGACATGGAAAAGATTGAGCACCACTAATATAGAAACTATTTTCAGCAAGTGTAAAATCAGCCATTACGACAGCATCAAGGCCCGCTTTAGTCGACTAAAATCTTATGATATTTCGTCGACTAAAACTAGACTAACACTAAAACATTCCAGGTGACTAAAACTAAATGAAGTTTCATTCCAAAGACTATGACTAGACTAAAATAGAAATTTGCTGCCAAAAACAACAACACTGCTGCGATGAATCTAAAATATGGTGTGTCTCCTCAGATCCCGTGTAAGCATGTGTTCTGCTACGAGTGCGCCCTGAATCACGAGAAGAAGGGAGACAAGATGTGTCCCGGGTAAGCTGCTGCTCACACGCTAACGGTACGCAGATCTACAGGCTCACGATGCTCTCGTCTCGTGGAGAACGTGAGCTTGTAGATTGGCTATCCTTTATTTCAGTGGGTTTTCCACCAGTGGCCCTTGAGGAAGTTCCAGGTGGTCCCCAAATGATGGACAGTTGGTAACCAAATGGACCCTTATAGATCTTTAACTCTTGAGAGCGTAGCATATGCAAATAGACCCTTACGGGTCCATTTGGTTTCATTTTACTCTCTCAAGAGTTACATTATTGTTAAACATCTGCATTACTTAGAAGTCTACACAATTAGAAAATGTAGAAGTTTTATTTTATCAACTGACGGAGAATTTCCATCTTACTACTGTGTTTGCTATATAGCACTCACTGAAGTTAAGTTGACATTTAGTAACCAATTATATTCACTAGATTTACTATTCTTTTCATATAACGATATTGCTGTTCATCGTATCATTATTTTTAATCTTTTCTCTTGGTTCTCTTCCAAAAAGTCAGGGTCCAATACACAGATAACGATGCATTCACGCTGACTCCCACTCGACTCTCTCACCATTGTCTGTCTGTTCTCCCTTTCCTCAGTTCCTCTCCCTTCCTCTCTCTCCCTCCCTATCCCCCCCCCCCCCCCCCCCTCTCTCTCTCTCTGGTTGAACTGGGACAATATAATACTTGTATTCTCCTTTTCTCATGTTATGTTACCTGGAGATCCGGCCATGAGCACATCTGTCAACTAACGTCCACGTATACGTGTGATAAATATCACTTTGAACCACTTGAGACATACTTATTCCTCAACCGTTAGTGTACAAATTTGCCACATCACAACGTTTGCCTGTTGTCTCTCCTAATGATACCAACAACAATATTCTTTAGTTTTGGGTCTGAGAGGCTAAATGTCAACAAACGGTGGTTCCGTGACTCAAAATGCCCAATAAATAACGGGCCCTTGATATGAAAAGGGTTGAAAACCACTGCTTTGTTTTATCCCATTTGTCATGTCATACTTTAGCTATTGAATTGCGAAAATGTGTCGCAAATCTTTGAATATATATTCTTTCATTGTGAACGTTTTAAATCTTTGCTTCTGTGGGGGTCCCTGGAACAACATATTTTCAGATGGGGGGTCGGCGGCCAATTACATAATATTTGGGGGTCCTTGACATCAAAATGTTTGAGAACGACTGACATATAAACATGTTTATTTTTAAAGAAAACTGTCAGGATTTAGAAGACATTTGTAGAATCATTCTCATGTCTAAAACTCTAAATGGGTTATTTAACCCATTTTGGTGTTAGCATTATGTTATGTTTTAGCTATTGAAAAATAGCAGATCTACAAGCTCATAGTGCGCCACCGAGTGGCGCGCTACGAGCTTGTAGGTCTGCTATTTTTGAAAAATCGAAGAAAGACTGACATAGAAACATAGCTTTTTCAGAAAACTGTCAGGATTTAGAAGACATTTATAGAATCGTTCCCAGGTCAAAATGGGTTAATGGTTATTTCCCTGCGTTGCATGTCCACCAGGCTGACCATGTACAACTGCACCGACCCGGTGCAGCGCATCGAGCAGAGTCTGCGCGGGGCGCTGTACATGTGCAGCATCGTGCCGGGATGCAAGCGCACCTACCTGTCCCAACGAGACCTCCAGGTACACCTTTAATATAATACACCTGTCCCAACGAGACCTCCAGGTACACCTTTAATATAATACACCTTGTCCCCCAACGAGACCTCCAGGTACACCTTTAATATAATACACCTGTCCCAACGAGACCTCCAGGTACACCTTTAATATAATACACCTGTCCCAACGAGACCTCCAGGTACACCTTTAATATAATACACCTTGTCCCCCAACGAGACCTCCAGGTACACCTTTAATATAATACACCTGTCTGTCCCAACGAGACCTCCAGGTACACCTTTAATATAATACACCTGTCTGTCCCAACGAGACCACCAGGTACACCTTTAATATAATACACCTGTCCCAATGAGACCTCCAGGTACACCTTTAATATAATACACCTGTCCCAATGAGACCTCCAGGTACACCTTTAATATAATACACCTGTCTGTCCCAACGAGACCACCAGGTACACCTTTAATATAATACACCTGTCCCAATGAGACCTCCAGGTACACCTTTAATATAATACACCTTGTCCCCCAACGAGACCTCCAGGTACACCTTTAATATAATACACCTGTCCCCCAACGAGACCTCCAGGTACACCTTTAATATAATACACCTGTCTGTCCCAACGAGACCTCCAGGTACACCTTTAATATAATACACCTGTCCCCCAACGAGACCTCCATGTACACCTTTAATATAATACACCTGTCTGTCCCAACGAGACCACCAGGTACACCTTTAATATAATACACCTGTCCCCCAACGAGACCTCCAGGTACACCTTTAATATCAAGGTTCAAGGTTAGCTTTATTGTCCCTTGCGGGAAATTGGTTTGCAGCCAGATCATAGTAAAATACACACAAAATACATACAACAACAACATTCAATGCAAGACTAAGAACAGGGCACTAGAGACAGAGAATTCATGACATACAGTAGTAGCAAAGTCAGCAAAAGTGCATTAGTGGGCAGTAAGTGCAGAGGGGCAAGAATAAAGTGCTATTTGCAGTTCAGCAGTAGAATAGCAGCTGGGACAAATGATAATTTGAACCGATTAGTCTTTGTGGCGGGCACCCTCAGCCGACGACCTGAGGGCAACAGGAGGTTCTCTTAAGCATCTGCCTCTTGTACAGATCTATAAGTTGGGCTTGGGTTCTCCCAGAAATACCGTACCAGGCAACCATACGAAACATAAGAACAGATTCAATAAAACTCCTATAAAAAAGTGTCATCATTACAGATGAGACATTAAAATAACGCATTTTCCTCAGAAAAAAAAGACACTGCTGGACTTTTTCAACGGTCAACGAGACCTCCAGGTACACCTTTAATATAATACACCTGTCCCAACGAGACCTCCAGGTACACCTTTAATATAATACACCGTGTCCCCCTACAAGACCTCCAGGTAAACGACCTACGTAATGATTTGTTGTCGACCCTCACCTTTTCAGGCCCACGTCAACCACCGCCACCTGAGAGCGGCCAAGTCGTCGGTTGGCCCCGGAGGAGGGGGGGGGCCCCGGGGGGAGCCCGGCCTCCACCTGCCCCCGGGGGCCTCCTCCGAGGTGCCCGAGCGCTTCCGTGTGCCCCCACCCCACCTCAACCCCAACAAGAACCACGGGCACCTCCCGGCGCCGCTCAAGCATGGAGGAGGTAATAATTATGAAAGTAATGTTTTAGTGTTCATATTTAGGGCGTCTTAAGTACCAGGTCTTATTACCTAACTTGAGTAAACTAAAGACCTGGAGCAATGCCATTTGGCTATTCTGAGTGGCCAAAGAGCATTGATCACGCCTCCAGGTCTTTAGTTTACTCAAGTTAGGTAATAAGACCTGGTACTTAAGACACGCAAAATACAGCCCTTAGTCTCTTTGACGCATCTAGGGGCCGCAATCTGCATTCAAAGATGTTCCTAGAAGCTTTGTCATTGGTCAAAAAAAATAAAAAATAAAAACTTCGGAAATGACTAATCAGGAAGTAGTCAGGCAAATCGACCAATGATAAAAGTATTTTGGTCTAAATGTTCTGTCACTCCTTTTTCTTTTGGATTTTGTAACCTTATAGGTGGTTGTATTGTTTAACCCCTTTTGGGCGGGAACCCCTTATGTTATGCTTTAGCTATTCAAAAATAGCAGATCTACAAGCTCATAGCGCGCCACGAGTGGCGCGCTACGAGCTTGTAGGTCTGCTATTTTTGAAAAATCAAAGAACGACTGACATGGAAACATAGCTTTTTCAGAAAACTGTCAGGATGTAGAAGACATTTTTAGAATCTGATCTCAGGTCAGAATGGTTTAAGTAACTTAACCCTCCCCCCACCCACCCAGGTGGAGGTCACGGTGACCCGTACGGCCAGCCGCCGCCCCCCGGGCCCCACGACGCCCCGCCCCCGTCCTCGGAGACGTTCCGCATCTCCACGGTGACCACGCGTCAACACAGCAACCTGATCACCGTGCCCATCCAGGACGACTCCGCCTCCTCCTCCTCGGCCCCGCCTCCCCGCGGCGGCCCCGGGGGTGGGGGTGAGCCCCCCAGCGGCCCCGGCGGGGGCCCCCCCCAGGGCCCCCCGGGGTCCCAGCAGCAGCAGCAGCCCCCTCCTCCCCCTCCCCACCACCATCCCGGGGTCGGGGAGTACCCCGGCGTGCCGCCCGGCCAGGGCGTTCCGCCCCACTCTCACCACATGATGGCGCCGCCCCCTCCGCAGCAGCACTACGGGCCCCCGCCGCCCCCCCCTCCCCCCATCAGCCACCCCGGCATGCAGCACGGGCCCCCCCCCTCCGCAGGGCCAGGGCCCTCAGACGGGGCCCCACATGGTGTACGGCCAGGGGGGCCCGCCGCCCGGGGGGCCCATGTCCTCGGCCCTCGCCCCGCCCAACACCCCTCCCCCGGGGCACATCATGGGCCAGATGCCCCCCTACATGAACCACCCGCCCCCCCCGCCGGGGCCCCCCCACCCCCCCCAGGGCCCGCAGCAGCAGCACGGCGGGCCCCCCAACGCGGGGGGCCCCCACCAGCCGCCGCCCCACCACTACAACCCCAACGCCATGCAGCAGTTCTCCGAGGAGGGGGGCCAGGGCACCCTCAGCCCCCCCTTCAGCGGGCAGCCCCCCGGGGGGGGCCTCAGCCCCGGGATGGGGTGGCCCGCCCCCAGGGGGCCCCCGCAGCATCCGGGGCCCCCGCGGATGCAGGGCCCCCCGCCCGGGCCCCCGCAGGGCCAAATGCCCGGCCCCCACCATCCCGATCAGTCCCGCTACAGGCCGTATTACCAGTAAACCGTCGCCCAGAACGCCCCCATACCACTCGTCTGAATAATGTGATAGTAAACCTCAGGGTCGCAGCGGGACATTTTGATAAGTTACGCCAAATTCCAAGACCCACCCCAGCATGGTGGGGGAACGGTGACATTGTTGACCCGATGAAATATGTTTTCATAATCAAGGCCCATTATTTATCATGTGAGCCACGGAACCACCATCTGATGACATTTAGCCTCTCAGACCCATTTGAGCCACGGACCACCGTTTGACGACATTTAGCCTCTCAGACACCGAAACTAAAGGATATTTTGTTATCTTTGGATATCATCTAATTGTGTAGACTTCTATGTAAATTAACATGAGATGTTTAACCCTTACGGGTCCATTTTACACTTAAGAATTAAATATTTATAAGGGTCCATTTAGTTACCAACTCTCTGCATCATTTAGCATGGGGACCACCAGGAACTCCCTCAAGGACCACTGGTTGAAAACTCTCATTCTCAGTTCTCGTTCCCCTTTTTGGTGTTTTAAAGCATTATGTTATACTTTAGCTTTTGAAAAATAGCAGATCTACAAGCTCATAGCTACGAGCTCGTAGGTCTGCTATTTCAGAAAAATCCTGAGAATGAGGCGCAAATCTTTGAATATTATATTCTTTCAGAGCGAACGTTTTTAACTCAAATCTTTGCCTCTGAGAGGTTCCTGGAACAACATAATGTTAAGCTGGGGGGTCGGTAGCCAATTACATGGGGTCCTTGACATGAAATATTGAGCACCACTGATACAGATGATTATTTTTTAGAAAATTATTTCGAAGACATTTATTAATTTCGACGTCAGGTTAAAGACCTCCATGTGAGTTTGTGTGAGGTTCACGAGACAGTCACATATTTCAGCAGGTCACCAACTTCACCGTAACCCCCACCATGCTGGAGTGGCCGAGCTTTGGGGTGTTGGAATGTGGCCTCTCTAGTCAGATGTGTACGAGGTGCACAGTGGCGTCAACCTGACGCCGCCAGATCGCGGCAGTACCGAGTTCACATGAAGTTCCTCCTTGCCTGCATCTATTCTGGGATCTCTCGGGCAGAAACGATGAATCCGGAAGCGGCGGAAAAACAAAAATCTTGATATCTCCATAATAATTTGGAGTTGTAGTCGTCCTGTTGGGTTGTGTTTTATATTTGTGCTGTGGCAGCGCTTCAATATGTCATCAGTCTGGCGTTGATCCCGCCTCTAGCGGCCCCATACAGCCGCATATCGCTCCGGACAGAATTGGACCGGAGTACATCGTCTCTGCCTGAGAAAGATCCCAGACTTTCCCTGCTGGCAGAATGCAAATGTTGTCCAGCAGGGGGAGTGGTTTCGCCAGGCTACAGTGGAGTCTCTCGTACTGAACCTGCATTGATGAGTATAGGATATAAACTTGGCAGATGAGCAGAATTGTCCTTTTTTCTTTTTTAATAGCTTACGTTCAGTGTGTCTATAATTATTATGTCACCCGATTTCACGCATATTATGTACATTTAAGACATTAAGTTTGGCTCAATAAATTTTTAAAGATTCCCATCTGATCATCTGTGTTTGATATGACTGGAGGGTTCGCTATACGATCGTTTAGGTCTCGGCCGTCTTTTGGGGTTTGTGATCCAAGGCATGGGTTCTCAACGTTTTTGACTGGGGACCCCCGGAAATGCTTTGGTCAATGGTGCATTTATATAGCGCCTTTATACAAGGCGCTTTACATAGATTGTGCATTACATTCACACACATTCAGTCATTCACACACCTTTACATAGATTGTGCATTGCATTACATTCACACACCGATGGCGGAGGAAACCATGCAAGGCACCAACCTGCACATCAGGAGCAATCAGGGGTTCAGAGACTTGCTCAAGGACACTTCGACACCAACTCTGGGGGACCACAGGGTTCGAACTGGCAACCTTGCGGTTACCATCCGGCCACTCTACCGCTGAGCCTCCACCGCCCCTTTGGCCATGTCTGCGACCCCCTCCCCATCACCAATAGAGAAAATACAACAAATACTGAAACCAGATATAATCATTTAGGAAAATCACCCACATTAACCTTTTTTTTCCTTTAAAAAAAAAAACTTTATTTCAGAAAGTTGAAAATTAACGTTTTGTTAAAAAATGTTTTGTAAAATAATCCAACATTTCTGTAAAATTGTACAAAAGTGCATAGTAGTACAAAGAGCAGATTAAATATGACCATGATATCATGATAAATGATCCAGTGATGTAATGAGTCCCAGGATGCAGTCTTTTATAAATGAGTCCCACTTCAACCACGTTAGGAGTCATATTTTTGCCATTTTTACAAATTGCAGCATTTAACTCCCATTTAATTTTATATGGTTATAATGTGGTTATATTCATGTAGAAAACGGAAGAAGAAATGATTATTATAACTAAAGCTAGCAAAATAAACTAGAATAAAAAACAGTACAGTAGTGCATCCCGTGGATGCAGAGGTCATTGTTTTATTGTGTCCCTTAACTATAAACTGCGTTTTGGGATGCAAAATGCACCCTATTTTAATCTCTGTGTATAGACAGTGAATATACGGTGTGTTGTGTTGCAACAAGGCTGGCGTCTCCATTCCTTTCCAGAAGACGGTTTCCTTCCTCTACATTTTGGTACCTGAAAACTGCAAAAAGGAACAAAAAACATTTGTTGTAATGCAGTGTTGATTTTGTCGACTAAAACTAAGACAAAAAATGTTCGTCGACTATCTTTTTTCACTGACAAAGTAAATGGAAACTAAACTAAGACCAAATATGCTGACAATTTCGTCAACAAATAAAAACTAGACTAAAAAGGGACTAGTGGACAAGAGATCCAGTACTAGAAAAAGTGCCCTTCTGGGCACAGGAGGATAGGAGTGTGTGTGATGTTTGGCAAAATGTTTCATGTTTTGTGTGTGTGTGTGTGAGAGACGCGGCTTGGCCTGTTGTAGCGCCACCATGAGGCTGATTTGAAAACTGTCAAGTGGCATTTCTTCCTCAGCCTAGTGGGAATATGCATGCACAGTTTCACTGCAATCGGACACTGCGTTGAGTAGTTGTAGCGATTTGTACAAAACGGGTACAAAGCGGGCTACTCCTGAAAAGTTTAGTATAGGCAATGAAGGTGGATTATGAGAAATTAAACAAACCCGTCTTGATCACATGACTATGGAGAGCATGTGTACCGATTTGCGTGAAATTTGGATAAAATCTGAAGGAGTAATATTAGCCCATTCTGAACGGGAACCCATTTTGGTGTTCGCATCATGTTATGCTTTAGCTATTGAACAATAGCAGATCTACAAGCTCATAGCGCGCCACCGAGTGGCGCGCTACGAGCTTGTAGGTCTGCTATTTTTGAAAAATCGAAGAACGACTGACATTTCTAGAATCTGATCTCAGGTCAGAATGGGTTAATCAGACCAGTGTGTGTCCAGTGGAAACCTCGTATGAATCTGATCTCGGGTCAGAATGGGTTAGAAAATGGAAAATGTGTCGCCTCCTCCTGGTGGCGCTATAAAGAGCAGATGTGGAAAAATTCCAGGCAAAGGTTTTTCCTTGGCCTCTAGGGAGTTGGCATACAAAGTTATCCACAGATCCATGCAGTTCTGTTAAAAACACTTTTCGGCCAGTTATAGCACCACCATGAGGCTGAGTTGAAAATGTTCACGTGGCATTTCTTCCTCGGCCTAGTGGGAATGTGCGTGCACAATTTCACGGAAATCACGCGATGTGTTCATGATTTGCAGCATTTTGTTTGAAACTGAGCACTCCTGCGAACTTTGGAAGCCAATCTTATTCAATCAGGATGGAGTCTGAGAAATCTGAAAGACCCGTTTCTAGAGAGACTGTGTACCAATTTGCGTGATGTTTGGACAAAATCTGTAGGTGTACTGTCCAAACACTTGTTTTGCACAAAGCGGCCTCCTGGTGGCGCTGGAAATTTTGGGGCAGAGGTTCATCATTGGCATCCAGGGAGTGAAAAAATCAGGGAGAAATTTGGCATCGACCGGGTTAACGGTGCCGGAGATTAGCTGTTCACAGACGGACGGACGGAGCGCAAAACATACTCTCTCCCCATGCCTTCGACTCTCTCCCCATGCCTTCGGCCTGGTGGAGACAATAAGTCATTTTACACTTGGTTGCATGCTGAAAATAGCAGATTTACAAGCTCGCGACGCGTTGTGATCTCGTAGATCTGCTATTTTCAGCAAATGTAAAAAACAGTCATTACGACGGCATCAAGGCCCGCCAAAATACATTTTAGTCGACTAAATCATCTGTAGATTTAGTCGACTAAAACTAGACTAACACTAAACATTCCAGGTGACTAAAATGTGACTAAAACTAGACCCCTGGGGGTCCAGGCCAGGGACCCCTAGGGGTCCTTGAGGTAGTTCCAGGGGGTCCCCAGCTAAATGATAGTTTGGAACCAAATGGACCCTTATGGGTCTGTGGACCAATGCTCTATAGCTGGGGACCACCTGGAACCCCCTCGAGGACCACTGGTGGTCCCCGGACCACTGCTCTATAGCTGGGGACCATCTGGAACCCCCTCGAGGACCACTGGTGGTCCCCGGACCACTGCTCTATAGCTGGGGACCACCTGGAACCCCCTCGAGGACCACTGGTGGTCCCCGGACCACTGCTCTATAGCTGGGGGACACCTGGAACCCCCTCAAGGACCACTGGTTAAAACCCACTGCTCTACAGGGTTGCTATTCAGTATTTAAGTCCGACGTCATTTTGTAGCGCTACGTTACGTCCGGGTCCAAGTGGCACCAGCCCCCGTCCACATCTCATTGTAAATAGAATATATAAACGTGTGAATATTTTTACAATGATGTTATTTTTCAGAAAGGAAGCCATTGAGGGTTAAAATGGGTCTTAATGCTTCCAACTCGAGTAGAATTATACAAGTTTATACAAGTGTCCATGACAAAGAAAATATATGATGTGGAGACAATAAAGACTATTATTATCATTATTATTGAATGTGGTAACAGTCCTTGCGCAGTACAATATTTCGGGGGCATATTTAGAATGTGTGCAGGCTTGAGTATGTTGAATCTAGTTTGCAATTCATGAGGATTTAGTTGACACAATGAAATAAAATGGCGATAGTATTCCGTGTGGGGCAGACGGCCTGTCACAGCCAGATTTGGGAGAGCAAATGAGACTTTCATGGTTGTTTTCGTCTCAGATTTAGTCCGACGGAGCGTCACAGTATAACTCTATTATGGGGACACAAAAGCGACACAAAAGTAGGACCCGGAAGTATCTCTGGAGGGGGCGCTCACGTCACGGCTAAAATACTGAATGCTGAGGTTAAAGTAAATGTTAATTTGCTTTATAGATATCCGATACATCGCGGCTGGCTACCCATGGCCGTTTCTCATCCTTACCGCTGGAGGACTGGGGTGTTTTTCCAGCACGGTCAACACGGCGTCATGAAGCGTGGGGAAGAACAGGGAGCTCTGGATCTCCTCGTCGAAGAACATGCAGCTGTGGAGCTTCTCCATGATGCATTCTACAGCAGCAAACACATGGGAACCGGTTCAGTTATTTTCCACCGGTTGGTTCCCAATGGGAACCGGTTCAGTTCTTTTTTCCATGAGCCAGAGCTCCAAAATTGCTGGGAAAAACTAGACCTATATTAAATAGTTTATAGGATCAATACAAGTAAATATGATATTGATAACCTTGATATGATATTGATAACCTTTCCACAGTAGTAGCTTTTTCATATTTTCTATTTTGCATATTTTCCTACATTATTCCTCATTTGCATATTTAAAAAGGTAAAATTTGTAATAGAATAATAATTAACATTCCAATCTTGGAGCTCTGGCTCATGGACCAAGAACCAAAAAGAACTGAACCGGTTCCCACTGGGAACCAACCGGTGGAAAATAACTGAACCGGTTCCCATTGGGAACCAACCGGTGGAAAATAACTGAACCAACCGGTGGAAAAGGGGCCTGAGTGTTGGAGGAGAGATCACTCACCATCACAGGACACGACGTACACCTCCACGTCAACAATCACTCACCATCACAGGACACGACGTACACCTCCACGTCAACAATCACTCACCATCACAGGACACGACGTACACCTCCACGTCAACAATCACTCACCATCACAGGACACGACGTACACCTCCACGTCAACAATCACTCACCATCACAGGACACGACGTACACCTCCACGTCAACAATCACTCACCATCACAGGACACGACGTACACCTCCACGTCAACAATCACTCACCATCACAGGACACGACGTACACCTCCACGTCACCAATCACTCACCATCACAGGACACGACGTACACCTCCACGTCAACAATCACTCACCATCACAGGACACGACGTACACCTCCACGTCAACAATCACTCACCATCACAGGACACGACGTACACCTCCACGTCAACAATCACTCACCATCACAGGACACGACGTACACCTCCACGTCAACAATCACTCACCATCACAGGACACGACGTACACCTCCACGTCAACAATCACTCACCATCACAGGACACGACGTACACCTCCACGTCAACAATCACTCACCATCACAGGACACGACGTACACCTCCATGTCAACAATCACTCACCATCACAGGACACGACGTACACCTCCACGTCAACAATCACTCACCATCACAGGACACGACGTACACCTCCACGTCACCAATCACTCACCATCACAGGACACGACGTACACCTCCACGTCAACAATCACTCACCATCACAGGACACGACGTACACCTCCACGTCAACAATCACTCACCATCACAGGACACGACGTACACCTCCACGTCACCAATCACTCACCATCACAGGACACGACGTACACCTGCACGTCAACAATCACTCACCATCACAGGACACGACGTACACCTCCACGTCACCAATCACTCACCATCACAGGACACGACGTACACCTCCACGTCAACAATCACTCACCATCACAGGACACGACGTACACCTGCACGTCAACAATCACTCACCATCACAGGACACGACGTACACCTCCACGTCAACAATCACTCACCATCACAGGACACGACGTACACCTCCACGTCAACAATCACTCACCATCACAGGACACGACGTACACCTCCACGTCAACACGGAGGAACTCCTTCAGGGTCTGCAGTGAGAAGGAAAAACAAACCCGCTTTAGACGCTGAGATCTGCGTCTTCTTTTCAACTCAATGCCTAGTATAGCCTGTCTGTCACTCCTTCACTATCAACTACATCACACTGCTTGTCAACTCAATGCCTAGTATAGCCGGTCTGTCCCTCCTTCACTATCAACTACGTTACGCTGGTTTTTAACCAGTGGTCCTTGAGGGGGTTCCAGGCAGAGCCATCTAATAGAAGAGTTACGATATTGAGGGGGCGGAAACCGAGCGCTGTTCATGCATCCTGAACTGAGACAAGCTTGAGTTGGAAATACATTGTTTTCAACGAGGGCGGCGCAAATAAGAGCTATTTTAAGCATGTGTGCAACATGACAACCGTTTAAAAGTATTGCACAGTAACAACTAAAGACTCTTTAATGTTTATGTTGTACTATTGCTACAAAACAATCTAAAATAAAAGGGATTTAAGATTAAACCAAATGGACGCTCTCAAGAGTTACATTATTGTTAAACATCTGATCTGCATTAACTTAATTTACAAGAAGTCTAAACACAATTAGAGAATGTAGAATAATGTTTTTGCCGTTTGCCTCTTATCACTTCTGATGGTTAGCACGGTTACCACATCAATACAGCATGGAATTGTGACAAAATCTTATCCGATGACAACAGCGTAATATTCTTTAGTTTGGGGTCTAAGAGGCTAAATGTCATCAAATGGTGGTCCGTGGCTCAGATGGGTCTGAGAGGCTAAATGTCATCAAATGGTGGTCCGTGGCGTGAACTGTGAGAATCAAAATTGTGCAAGTGAGAGCAATCGTTCCTTTTGACAAAGACTTAATTATACGCACAAGTCACGACTATATGTTGCTCAACGGAATGTTATACATTATCGCCGATATTTATTGAGCAACGTGGTTCTGTGACAAACGGCTTAACCCATTGAGACCCGAGGACGATTATACAAATGCCTTCTATGTCAGTCGTTTTCAAACATTTTCATGTCAAGGACCCTCAAAGATATATGTAATTGCCCACTGAGCCCCATCTGAAAATATGCTGTTCCAGGGACCCCCCCCCCCTCCCCAGAAGCATACATTTGAGTTAAAAACGTTGGCTCTGAAAGAATATATTCAAACATTTGGACCACATTTCCACGATTTTTCAAAAATAGCAGACCTACAAGCTCATAGCGCGGCACTCGGTGCCGCGCTATGAGCTTGTAGATCTGCTATTTTTCAACAGCTAAAGTACAACATAATACATAAATGCTTTAAAACACCAAAAGGGGGCATTAGAGAATGAGCCTGACCGTTTTGAGTCCCTTAATGGCGGCGATGTCCAGAAAAGAAACGGCCCCAAAGTCCAGGATCAGACTGTGAATGTCCACCAGGGGGAGCTCCGAGGTCCGTGTGGTCTGCACCGTCCGCACGTCCAAGTCCTTCACCTCGCTCTGGTCCGTTTGGTTAAACACATTAAAACACAAAGAGCGTCCAATAATACGTTAACACATTTTAGACCTGGGAACGATTCTACACATGTCTTCTAAATCCTGACAGTTTTCTGATTTTTTTTTTCTATGTCAGTGGTTCTCAGACATTTTCATGTCAAGGACCCCCAAGATTATATGTAATTGGCTGCCGACCCCCATCTGAAAATATGTTGTTCCAGGGACCCTCCCCCCAGAAGCAAAGATTTGAGTTAAAAACGTTGGCTCTGATGAATATACAGTAATATATTCAAAGATCTGCACTACATTTCGACGATTTTTCAAAAATAGCATTCCTACAAGCTCGTAGCGCGGCACTCGGAGCTTGTAGATCTGCTATTTTTCAATAGCTAAAGTCTAACATAATGCTTAAAACACCAAAAGGTCTTCTCACCTCCGTAACGCGTGACCTCGTCTTCTCCGTTTTCCTGAGCGCCTTGTTCCTCTTCCTCAGAACTCGGAGAGGGTTGAACCCCACCTGAAACACAGAGAACGGAACCCCACCTGAAACACAGAGAACGGAACCCCACCTGAAACACAGAGAACGGAACCCCACCTGAAACACAGAGAACGGAACCCCACCTGAAACAAAGAGAACGGAACCCCACCTGAAACACAGAGAACGGAACCCCACCTGAAACACAGAGAACAGAACCCCACCTGAAACACAGAGAACGGAACCCCACCTGAAACACAGAGAACGGAACCCCACCTGAAACACAGAGAATGGAACCCCACCTGAAACACAGAGAACGGAACCCCACCTGAAACACAGAGAACGGAACCCCACCTGAAACACAGAGAACGGAACCCCACCTGAAACACAGAGAACGGAACCCCACCTGAAACAAAGAGAACGGAACCCCACCTGAAACAAAGAGAACGGAACCCCACCTGAAACACAGAGAACGGAACCCCACCTGAAACAAAGAGAACAGAACCCCACCTGAAACACAGAGAACTGAACCCCACCTGAAACACAGAGAACGGAACCCCACCTGAAACACAGAGAACGGAACCCCACCTGAAACACAGAGAACGGAACCCCACCTGAAACACAGAGAACGGAACCCCACCTGAAACACAGAGAACAGAACCCCACCTGAAACACAGAGAACGGAACCCCACCTGAAACACAGAGAACGGAACCCCACCTGAAACAAAGAGAACGGAACCCCACCTGAAACAAAGAGAACGGAACCCCACCTGAAACACAGAGAACGGAACCCCACCTGAAACACAGAGAACGGAACCCCACCTGAAACAAAGAGAACGGAACCCCACCTGAAACACAGAGAACGGAACCCCACCTGAAACAAAGAGAACGGAACCCCACCTGAAACACAGAGAACGGAACCCCACCTGAAACACAGAGAACGGAACCCCACCTGAAACACAGAGAACGGAACCCCACCTGAAACACAGAGAACGGAACCCCACCTGAAACACAGAGAATGGAACCCCACCTGAAACACAGAGAACGGAACCCCACCTGAAACACAGAGAACGGAACCCCACCTGAAACAAAGAGAATGGAACCCCACCTGAAACACAGAGAACGGAACCCCACCTGAAACACAGAGAACGGAACCCCACCTGAAACACAGAGAACGGAACCCCACCTGAAACACAGAGAATGGAACCCCACCTGAAACACAGAGAACGGAACCCCACCTGAAACACAGAGAACGGAACCCCACCTGAAACAAAGAGAATGGAACCCCACCTGAAACACAGAGAACGGAACCCCACCTGAAACACAGAGAACGGAACCCCACCTGAAACACAGAGAATGGAACCCCACCTGAAACACAGAGAACGGAACCCCACCTGAAACACAGAGAACGGAACCCCACCTGAAACACAGAGAACGGAACCCCACCTGAAACACAGAGAACGGAACCCCACCTGAAACACAGAGAACGGAACCCCACCTGAAACACAGAGAACGGAACCCCACCTGAAATAGGGACAACGCTCCACACGTCCCAGACTATTCTCTAAAACACCCTGGACAACACTCCACACGTCCCACCCACCCATCCATCCATCCATCCATCCATCCATCCACCCACCCATCCATCCATCCATCCATCCATCCACCCCCCCCCCCCCCCCCACACACACACACACACACACACACACACACACACACACACACACACACACACACATACGTACAGCTTCTGAGAGCTTGTCCCTGAAGAAGTCGATGTTGGCAAAGAAGAGAGGCGAAGGTATCCTGAAGATCTTCACTCCTCTGGGTTCATACATCTGACAATGGAACACATACTGATAACATTACATGGGTTCTATAGATCTGATAATAATGGAACAGGGGGATGTTACCCGTGTAACTGCCTAAATACTCCCTTAATGTCAAGGAAGTCCACACCCACAATACCAGAGGGAGTACAACAAACCATGTGCAACCCAGATTCGGCACAAACAATCCCTTGTTTGTGCCGAATCTGGGTTGCACATGGTTTGTTGTATTCATTTCGCTCCTATGCCACCTGACCATTTGGAACACCCTTCAACAGTAATTTAAGTCAAGACGTGTGAATCCCTAGACTCCTTCAAAACCGCTCTCAATGGGCACCTATACGGACGGCTGCAATTCAAAACTTTTTTTGGTGAAATTATTAAGAAATATATAGTTTTGTTTTGGATCTGTTTTTTTTTTAATTCTTCCTGAAAAACGTAACAAAAACTTAAATAAATAAAGACTTACGTGTAGGCCATTAGTTTAACGAGGTGACGACATTGTTGATATTTTTTTTTTTTAGTCATTTATCTGCTTCTTGTCTTGACGTCAAGGACTTTATTTAACCGCTGTGCTGTGGTCCAGCCACCAGGTGTCACTAATTGATCACTGAACCTATACTGTCCTTCTACATCGCTTTGAGCATGACATAAAAGGCCTATTATACCCATAGTCCAGTTATAGGTGACGATGATGAGGTGACCACTGTTTCGGTGCAGTGGTGTTTTTGGCAGCAAATCTCTATTTTAGTTTAGTCATAGTGTTTGGAATTAAACTTAATTTAGTTTTAGTCACATTTGAGTCACCTGGAATGTCTTAGTGTTAGTCTAGTAACTAGTTTTAGTCGACTATATGTCAAAAGATTTTAATCGACTAAATCTACAGTTGATTTAGTCGACTAAAATGCATTTTGGCGGGCCTTGATGCCGTCGTAATGACTGATTTTACACATAACCGATCTACAAGCTGTGCTTTTAGATCTGCTATTTTCAGCATGCAACCAAGTGTAAAATGACTTACACTGGATCTCTTGTCCACTAGTCCCTTCCTAACATTTTAGTCTAGTCTAGTTTTGTTGTTTTGTTGTAGTTTTAGTAAAAACAGAGAGATGTGTTTGGGGCGAGCGGTGAGTCTCTTACCACCGCGGCTCAGTGACATCATGTTGTAGTTTTAGTAAAAACAGAGACATGTTTGGGGCGAGCGGTGAGTCTCTTACCACCGCGGCTCAGTGACAATGACATCATGTTGTAGTTTTAGTAAAAACAGAGAGATGTTTTTGGGGCGAGCGGTGAGTCTCTTACCACCGCGGCTCAGTGACGTTAGGTTCTAGTTTTCGGTGGTCACCTCTTCACCGACTATGAAATGAATAGGCCTTAAGGCAGAGTCATTTGAAAAAAAACGTTGGGAAAAATGGTATTTATATAAGAATATAAATAGCGTGTATAAGAGAAAATGAACTGCCAGTTCGTGTACAGGACAATTAAAAGGGGGTTAAAGTACAGTACAATAAAGTGGAGATTAAATCATGGGACCCTTTGTAAATGTACCTTTTTCTTTTTGTACAATAATGAATGTATATGTTGTGTCTTTGTTGTATCTTACAGATGTGTAATCCTTCCGGTCCCTGTAGAGGTCCGTGCCAGTGATGTTAGCTAGGACGGAGCACCGCGGGCTGGACAAACAGAAAGGATGTTAGCTAGGACGGAGCACCGCGGGCTGGACAAACAGAAAGGATGTTAGCCAGGATATGGAGCACCAGGGCTGGACAAACAGAAAGGATGTTAGCCAGGATATGGAGCACCAGGACTGGACAAACAGAAAGGATGTTAGCCAGGATATGGAGCACCAGGGCTGGTCAAACAGAAAGGATGTTAGCCAGGATATGGAGCACCAGGACTGGACAAACAGAAAGGATGTTAGCCAGGATATGGAGCACCAGGGCTGGACAAACAGAAAGGATGTTAGCCAGGATATGGAGCACCAGGGCTGGACAAACAGAAAGGATGTTAGCCAGGATATGGAGCACCAGGACTGGACAAACAGAAAGGATGTTAGCCAGGATATGGAGCACCAGGGCTGGTCAAACAGAAAGGATGTTAGCCAGGATATGGAGCACCAGGACTGGACAAACAGAAAGGATGTTAGCCAGGATATGGAGCACCAGGACTGGACAAACAGAAAGGATGTTAGCCAGGATATGGAGCACCAGGGCTGGACAAACAGAAAGGATGTTAGCCAGGATATGGAGCACCAGGACTGGACAAACAGAAAGGATGTTAGCCAGGATATGGAGCACCGGGGACTGGACAAACAGAAAGATGGAGGTTGAGAACCACTGAACTGAATGTACGACATGATGATGATGATGATGATGATGTGAATGTCGAGTCATTCTTTCTTACAACTGAGCCCTGAAGACCACGGTGAGGAGCTCCACTCCCACGCCCACGGCCAGCCCCAGGTCCAAACCCAGGAGGATGGACGCCAGGCAGGTCACCAGCCACACCACCTGGAGAGGAGAGGTTACTGACCACACCACCTTCAATCTAACAACATTAACGTGACAAAACGTGACATCTCTTACACAGTCTGGTTTGTCCCTCTTCCAGAGGTACGGAACTTCTCGGACCTGCAGCAGCATTCCCTTCAGGTTGACGACCACCAAGGCACCCAGCACTGACTGGAACACAGAGGTCAAAGGTTACGACCACCAAGGCACCCAGCACCGACTGGAACACAGAGGTCAAAGGTTACGACGCCCAAGCACCCATCACTGACTGGAACACAAAGGTCAGAGGTTTTTTGTTTTTTTTTGTGGCTTTCGCCTTTATTTTATATTTTTTTATAGAGGGACAGTCAGTAGGCTGACTGGAAATGGGGAAAGAGATGGGGGAGTGACATGCAGTAAAGGCCGTCGGGATCGGGAGTCGAACCCGCGGCACACTGCCAGACTGGATTACCAGCCAAGGTGCCCGGACCTCTGAGCCACTGCCCAAAGGTCAAAGGTCAAAGGTTACGATGACGACCACAGCACCCAGCACCGACTGGCAACACTGGCAACACAAAGGTCAAAGGTTACGATGATGACCAAGGCCCCCAGCATCGACTGGAATGACATAGATGGCCATTAAAAGGGCCTCACTATACAGTACAATGAAATCACAGACATGATGGGATTACAGCGGTGTCAGTCTCACCCTGGGCAGAGACTCCAGGGTTATTACAGCGGTGTCAGTCTCACCCTGGGCAGAGACTCCAGGGTTATTACAGCGGTGTCAGTCTCACCCTGGGCAGAGACTCCAGGGTTATTACAGCGGTGTCAGTCTCACCCTGGGCAGAGACTCCAGGGTTATTACAGCGGTGTCAGTCTCACCCTGGGCAGAGACTCCAGGGTTATTACAGCGGTGTCAGTCTCACCCTGGGCAGAGACTCCAGGGTTATTACAGCGGTGTCAGTCTCACCCTGGGCAGAGACTCCAGGGTTATTACAGCGGTGTCAGTCTCACCCTGGGCAGAGACTCCAGGGTTATTACAGCGGTGTCAGTCTCACCCTGGGCAGAGACTCCAGGGTTATTACAGCGGTGTCAGTCTCACCCTGCAGGGCAGAGACTCCAGGGTTATTACAGCGGTGTCAGTCTCACCCTGAGCAGAGACTCCAGGGTTACTCTACAGTGGTGTCAGTCTCACCCTGGGCAGAGACTCCAGGGTTATTAAAGCGGTGTCAGTCTCACCCTGAGCAGAGACTCCAGGGTTATTAAAGCGGTGTCAGTCTCACCCTGGGCAGAGACTCCAGGGTTACTCTACAGTGGTGTCAGTCTCACCCTGGGCAGAGACTCCAGGGTTATTAAAGCGGTGTCAGTCTCACCCTGGGCAGAGACTCCAGGGTTATTACAGCGGTGTCAGTCTCACCCTGGGCAGAGACTCCAGGGTTATTACAGCGGTGTCAGTCTCACCCTGGGCAGAGACTCCAGGGTTATTACAGCGGTGTCAGTCTCACCCTGGGCAGAGACTCCAGGGTTATTACAGCGGTGTCAGTCTCACCCTGGGCAGAGACTCCAGGGTTATTACAGCGGTGTCAGTCTCACCCTGAGCAGAGACTCCAGGGTTATTACAGCGGTGTCAGTCTCACCCTGAGCAGAGACTCCAGGGTTATTACAGCGGTGTCAGTCTCACCCTGGGCAGAGGGTCCAGCAGGAAGCCTAGAGCCAAGGTGACGATCATGGCCATCAGTGCCGAGATCAGCCCTGCAACCTGCAGTTGTAAAATAAATAAAATAAAATAAAATAAACGTATGAGAATTTTCACACATTGCCATAAAATTATACGACGTGTGGTAGTAGTAGACCCATGATATAAAATGCATTGTAAAATTAAACTACTTTATGAAGAGGATCATAAAATCTATTTTGGAGTGAAGAAATCCTAGCAGTATAATAGTATAAAAGTAAGATGATATTTCCAGTATAGTCCTGACGTCACTCGCTCATCCCCTGGTTCTAAAGTCCTGACGTCACTCGCTCATCCCCTGGTTCTAAAGTCCTGACGTCACTCGCTCATCCCCTGGTTCTAAAGTCCTGACGTCACTCGCTCATCCCCTGGTTCTAAAGTCCTGACGTCACTCGCTCATCCCCTGGTTCCAAGGGGTTTGCGGAAGTCTTTCTCGATGGAGAATAACATGGGGTCATCTTAAAATGGTCTCAGATAAGAATTGTGCTTAAAAATAAGGTCAGGGAGGTGTCTCTTATCGTTTGCGACAGTCAGTCACTCATGATACAGTCTGTTTCTAACGAAAATGTAACTAATTCAGCAGCAGTAACAATAGCGTTTTCTCTCAGTCAGTTGATTCTTCATATCCATATGAGTGAAGTGGCCTGGATGACATGTTTATTTAGTTCAGTTTTAAGTTCTAAGTTCTAAGTAATGACCAGTAAAAGTAGGATGATATTTCCATTATAATGACCAGTAAAAGTAGGATGATATTTCCATTATATTGACCAGTAAAACGTGGAAGGATATTTTCACCTGTGTCTTCCCTCCAGAGCTCTCCTGCACAGCCGTCCTGGAGAGAGCCGTGCTGACGGCAAACGACCTGAAGGTGGCGCCGAAGATGTTGCTAACCCCGAAGGCAATGAGCTCCTGTGATGGAGAAGTGGATGAAAAACATGTCACCGTCTTAGACTAACGGTCCATTAAGTCATTTTTAAAGATGAGGGTTTAGTTTTTTTTTGGCTTTTCTGCCTTTATTGATAGTATCAAGTGAAGACTGTCAGGAAAGAGAGAAGGGGAGAGACACGCAGCAAAGGTCGTCATGAACGGGACTCGAACCCGCGACGCGCTGCCAGGCCAGAGCCTATATGTGGCATGATGCGCCTGGACCGCTAGGCCAGCGGCTGCCCCGACACAAGGTTGTTGGTTTTGTTGTTTTTCGCCTTTATTTTATATATTTTTATGGAGGGACAGACAGTAGGCTGTCAGGAAATGGGGAGAGAGATGGGGGGGTGGGGGGGTGACATTCAGTAAAGGCTGTCGGGATCGGGAGTCGAACCCGCGGCACACTGCCAGACTGGATTACCAGCCCTAATACTAGCCCTATACAGCCAATGGGATATTTCTGGCAGAAGCCCTTGGCCTTGACGGATGATTTCACCCTGGGACATTAAAGCGTTATTCTATGGCTTTTCGGTGGTGAGGTGACTACCGAACTACAACATGACGTCACTGAGCCGCGGTGAAGAGCAAACCACCGCCACCGCCCCAGCCCTTCTCTCTGTTTTTACTCACCACCGCTCAACGTTGTTTCAGCTCCGGTGGTCGCCTCACCAGTGGTCGCCTCACCACCGGAGCGGTGGTCACCATACCACCGAGAAATCCAGATTATGAATGAGCCTTAAGCCTCACGGCTTAGTGTTAAAAATAGAGGCATCAGGTCACCTGGTTCCCATCGATGATGTAATCATTGCTGATGTCACTCACCTGGTTCCCAGCGCTGATGTAATCATTGCTGATGTCACTCACCTGTTCCCAGCGATGATGTAATCATTGCTGATGTCACTCACCTGGTTCCCAGCGATGATGTAATCATTGCTGATGTCACTCACCTGGTTCCCAGCGATGATGTAATCATTGCTGATGTCACTCACCTGGTTCCCAGCGATGATGTAATCATTGCTGATGTCACTCACCTGGTTCCCGTCGATGATGTAATCATTTCGAATAGCGTACACCTTGGCCACAGAGAAGGCCACGGAGAAACCCACGATGGCGATGGCGAAGGTCTCTACCGCCCCCTCCTGGAAGACCTCCACGCTGGGCGCTATGGGAGACTCATACCTGGAACATTCAGAGCCAACAGGTGGTTCACCTTCACTCCATACTGTCTATAGATGGCGCTGTTATCCCAAGCTCTTTACGTAGATTAACCCATTCTGGGCGGGAACCCCTTTTGGTGTTTTCAGCATTATGTCATACTTTAGCTATTGAAAAATAGCAGATCTACAAGCTCATAGCGCGCCACCGAGCACTGCCCATTTACTATAACAAGCAATTTATCATAAATAGATGAATAACTATAAATGCTAATACATGTTTTTAATCAATAGATGGAAAGGTTATATACTGAGGAGGAGTGGTTTAATATGCTGCTCTGCTCACCCACTAACCATTTATATACTGAGGAGGAGTGGTTTAATATGCTGCTTACCCACTAACCATTTATATACTGAGGAGGAGTGGTTTAATATGCTGCTCTGCTCACCCACTAACCATTTATATACTGAGGAGGAGTGGTTTAATATGCTGCTTACCCACTAACCATTTATATACTGAGGAGGAGTGGTTTAATATGCTGCTTACCCACTAACCATTTATATACTGAGGAGGAGTGGTTTAATATGCTGCTCACCCACTAACCATTTATATACTGAGGAGGAGTGGTTTAATATGCTGCTCACCCACTAACCATTTATATACTGAGGAGGAGTGGTTTAATATGCTGCTTACCCACTAACCATTTATATACTGAGGAGGAGTGGTTTAATATGCTGCTCACCCACTAACCATTTATATACTGAGGAGGAGTGGTTTAATATGCTGCTCTGCTCACCCACTAACCATTTATATACTGAGGAGGAGTGGTTTAATATGCTGCTCTGCTCACCCACTAACCATTTATATACTGAGGAGGAGTGGTTTAATATGCTGCTTACCCACTAACCATTTATATACTGAGGAGGAGTGGTTTAATATGCTGCTCACCCACTAACCATTTATATACTGAGGAGGAGTGGTTTAATATGCTGCTCACCCACTAACCATTTATATACTGAGGAGGAGTGGTTTAATATGCTGCTCACCCACTAACCATTTATATACTGAGGAGGAGTGGTTTAATATGCTGCTCACCCACTAACCATTTATATACTGAGGAGGAGTGGTTTAATATGCTGCTCACCCACTAACCATTTATATACTGAGGAGGAGTGGTTTAATATGCTGCTCACCCACTAACCATTTATATACTGAGGAGGAGTGGTTTAATATGCTGCTCTGCTCACCCACTAACCATTTATATACTGAGGAGGAGTGGTTTAATATGCTGCTCACCCACTAACCATTTATATACTGAGGAGGAGTGGTTTAATATGCTGCTCACCCACTAACCATTTATATACTGAGGAGGAGTGGTTTAATATGCTGCTCACCCACTAACCATTTATATACTGAGGAGGAGTGGTTTAATATGCTGCTTACCCACTAACCATTTATATACTGAGGAGGAGTGGTTTAATATGCTGCTCTGCTCACCCACTAACCATTTATATACTGAGGAGGAGTGGTTTAATATGCTGCTCACCCACTAACCATTTATATACTGAGGAGGAGTGGTTTAATATGCTGCTCTGCTTACCCACTAACCATTTATATACTGAGGAGGAGTGGTTTAATATGCTGCTCACCCACTAACCATTTATATAGTGAGGAGGAGTGGTTTAATATGCTGCTCACCCACTAACCATTTATATACTGAGGAGGAGTGGTTTAATATGCTGCTCACCCACTAACCATTTATATACTGAGGAGGAGTGGTTTAATATGCTGCTCTGCTTACCCACTAACCATTTATATACTGAGGAGGAGTGGTTTAATATGCTGCTTACCCACTAACCATTTATATACTGAGGAGGAGTGGTTTAATATGCTGCTCACCCACTAACCATTTATATACTGAGGAGGAGTGGTTTAATATGCTGCTCACCCACTAACCATTTATATACTGAGGAGGAGTGGTTTAATATGCTGCTTACCCACTAACCATTTATATACTGAGGAGGAGTGGTTTAATATGCTGCTCACCCACTAACCATTTATATACTGAGGAGGAGTGGTTTAATATGCTGCTCACCCACTAACCATTTATATACTGAGGAGGAGTGGTTTAATATGCTGCTCACCCACTAACCATTTATATACTGAGGAGGAGTGGTTTAATATGCTGCTCACCCACTAACCATTTATATACTGAGGAGGAGTGGTTTAATATGCTGCTCACCCACTAACCATTTATATACTGAGGAGGAGTGGTTTAATATGCTGCTCACCCACTAACCATTTATATACTGAGGAGGAGTGGTTTAATATGCTGCTCACCCACTAACCATTTATATACTGAGGAGGAGTGGTTTAATATGCTGCTCACCCACTAACCATTTATATACTGAGGAGGAGTGGTTTAATATGCTGCTCACCCACTAACCATTTATATACTGAGGAGGAGTGGTTTAATATGCTGCTCACCCACTAACCATTTATATACTGAGGAGGAGTGGTTTAATATGCTGCTCACCCACTAACCATTTATATACTGAGGAGGAGTGGTTTAATATGCTGCTCACCCACTAACCATTTATATACTGAGGAGGAGTGGTTTAATATGCTGCTTACCCACTAACCATTTATATACTGAGGAGGAGTGGTTTAATATGCTGCTCACCCACTAACCATTTATATACTGAGGAGGAGTGGTTTAATATGCTGCTCACCCACTAACCATTTATATACTGAGGAGGAGTGGTTTAATATGCTGCTTACCCACTAACCATTTATATACTGAGGAGGAGTGGTTTAATATGCTGCTCACCCACTAACCATTTATATACTGAGGAGGAGTGGTTTAATATGCTGCTCACCCACTAACCATTTATATACTGAGGAGGAGTGGTTTAATATGCTGCTTACCCACTAACCATTTATATACTGAGGAGGAGTGGTTTAATATGCTGCTTACCCACTAACCATTTATATACTGAGGAGGAGTGGTTTAATATGCTGCTCACCCACTAACCATTTATATACTGAGGAGGAGTGGTTTAATATGCTGCTCACCCACTAACCATTTATATACTGAGGAGGAGTGGTTTAATATGCTGCTCACCCACTAACCATTTATATACTGAGGAGGAGTGGTTTAATATGCTGCTCACCCACTAACCATTTATATACTGAGGAGGAGTGGTTTAATATGCTGCTCACCCACTAACCATTTATATACTGAGGAGGAGTGGTTTAATATGCTGCTCACCCACTAACCATTTATATACTGAGGAGGAGTGGTTTAATATGCTGCTCACCCACTAACCATTTATATACTGAGGAGGAGTGGTTTAATATGCTGCTCACCCACTAACCATTTATATACTGAGGAGGAGTGGTTTAATATGCTGCTCACCCACTAACCATTTATATACTGAGGAGGAGTGGTTTAATATGCTGCTCACCCACTAACCATTTATATACTGAGGAGGAGTGGTTTAATATGCTGCTCACCCACTAACCATTTATATACTGAGGAGGAGTGGTTTAATATGCTGCTCACCCACTAACCATTTATATACTGAGGAGGAGTGGTTTAATATGCTGCTCACCCACTAACCATTTATATACTGAGGAGGAGTGGTTTAATATGCTGCTCACCCACTAACCATTTATATACTGAGGAGGAGTGGTTTAATATGCTGCTCACCCACTAACCATTTATATACTGAGGAGGAGTGGTTTAATATGCTGCTCACCCACTAACCATTTATATACTGAGGAGGAGTGGTTTAATATGCTGCTTACCCACTAACCATTTATATACTGAGGAGGAGTGGTTTAATATGCTGCTCACCCACTAACCATTTATATACTGAGGAGGAGTGGTTTAATATGCTGCTCACCCACTAACCATTTATATACTGAGGAGGAGTGGTTTAATATGCTGCTTACCCACTAACCATTTATATACTGAGGAGGAGTGGTTTAATATGCTGCTCACCCACTAACCATTTATATACTGAGGAGGAGTGGTTTAATATGCTGCTCACCCACTAACCATTTATATACTGAGGAGGAGTGGTTTAATATGCTGCTTACCCACTAACCATTTATATACTGAGGAGGAGTGGTTTAATATGCTGCTTACCCACTAACCATTTATATACTGAGGAGGAGTGGTTTAATATGCTGCTCACCCACTAACCATTTATATACTGAGGAGGAGTGGTTTAATATGCTGCTCACCCACTAACCATTTATATACTGAGGAGGAGTGGTTTAATATGCTGCTCACCCACTAACCATTTATATACTGAGGAGGAGTGGTTTAATATGCTGCTCACCCACTAACCATTTATATACTGAGGAGGAGTGGTTTAATATGCTGCTCACCCACTAACCATTTATATACTGAGGAGGAGTGGTTTAATATGCTGCTCACCCACTAACCATTTATATACTGAGGAGGAGTGGTTTAATATGCTGCTTACCCACTAACCATTTATATACTGAGGAGGAGTGGTTTAATATGCTGCTCACCCACTAACCATTTATATACTGAGGAGGAGTGGTTTAATATGCTGCTCACCCACTAACCATTTATATACTGAGGAGGAGTGGTTTAATATGCTGCTCACCCACTAACCATTTATATACTGAGGAGGAGTGGTTTAATATGCTGCTCACCCACTAACCATTTATATACTGAGGAGGAGTGGTTTAATATGCTGCTCACCCACTAACCATTTATATACTGAGGAGGAGTGGTTTAATATGCTGCTCACCCACTAACCATTTATATACTGAGGAGGAGTGGTTTAATATGCTGCTCACCCACTAACCATTTATATACTGAGGAGGAGTGGTTTAATATGCTGCTCACCCACTAACCATTTATATACTGAGGAGGAGTGGTTTAATATGCTGCTTACCCACTAACCATTTATATACTGAGGAGGAGTGGTTTAATATGCTGCTTACCCACTAACCATTTATATACTGAGGAGGAGTGGTTTAATATGCTGCTTACCCACTAACCATTTATATACTGAGGAGGAGTGGTTTAATATGCTGCTCACCCACTAACCATTTATATACTGAGGAGGAGTGGTTTAATATGCTGCTCACCCACTAACCATTTATATACTGAGGAGGAGTGGTTTAATATGCTGCTTACCCACTAACCATTTATATACTGAGGAGGAGTGGTTTAATATGCTGCTTACCCACTAACCATTTATATACTGAGGAGGAGTGGTTTAATATGCTGCTTACCCACTAACCATTTATATACTGAGGAGGAGTGGTTTAATATGCTGCTTACCCACTAACCATTTATATACTGAGGAGGAGTGGTTTAATATGCTGCTCACCCACTAACCATTTATATACTGAGGAGGAGTGGTTTAATATGCTGCTTACCCACTAACCATTTATATACTGAGGAGGAGTGGTTTAATATGCTGCTCACCCACTAACCATTTATATACTGAGGAGGAGTGGTTTAATATGCTGCTTACCCACTAACCATTTATATACTGAGGAGGAGTGGTTTAATATGCTGCTCACCCACTAACCATTTATATACTGAGGAGGAGTGGTTTAATATGCTGCTCACCCACTAACCATTTATATACTGAGGAGGAGTGGTTTAATATGCTGCTTACCCACTAACCATTTATATACTGAGGAGGAGTGGTTTAATATGCTGCTTACCCACTAACCATTTATATACTGAGGAGGAGTGGTTTAATATGCTGCTTACCCACTAACCATTTATATACTGAGGAGGAGTGGTTTAATATGCTGCTCACCCACTAACCATTTATATACTGAGGAGGAGTGGTTTAATATGCTGCTCTGCTCACCCACTAACCATTTATATACTGAGGAGGAGTGGTTTAATATGCTGCTGTCACGGCCCCTTGGCCTGGCCTGCAGGGCCTATGCTGTGTATATGGTGTACTGCCCTGTCTGTGTTTCTCCCACAGATCATGTGGGCGTCGGCCCACTTGAGACTTCTCATTAGGTGCATTAGGAGCACCTGATCAGTGCTCCTGAAACCCTATAAAAGAGGGCTTGCCAGCCATTCTCTTGGTCCTACTCCAGATGACAGCACCTTTCTGTTTGTTGCTCCTCACTGTTTGATTTGCACACTACAACACACCTTCACCATATTAACCACACATCCACACTGACACCACTGATCTTACTGACTTCCACATCTCATACATTCTGTAAGCATTATCCTTTATATTAAGTTATTATTAGTTCTCTCTTACAAATAAATTATTGTTATTTTGAACACTGCTCTGTGTCCTCCTCAATTTGTCATGGCCCAACGGGCCGGGTTATGACAGATTGGGGGCTCGCGGCCACTTAAAGCAACTCGGGTTGGCTGTGACTCTGCGAACAGGTAAAAGTACTTTCCTGTATTGTTTGAAGCCTACATTGGCAACTTTAGTCACAGCATTGTTGAGGAGGTGCATAGTGGTGTTTGAGTAACAATTGTTTTGAGTAACTAATTAACTAATTGAGTAACACTTTGTTTAAATTACAATTTGTTTTGAATCATTTGAGTAACACTTTGTTTGAATTACAACTTGTTTTGAGTAATTTGAGGAGCAATTTGTTTAATTAACATTTTGTTTTGTTAACAATTTTGAGTAATTGATTTATCAGTTTGGTTAAATACAATTATTTAAATATTGTTTTGTGCTGTCAATTAGTTGCCACTTATGGTGGTAATTGGGGCAGGTGTTGCAGGTGGGTCTAGACAATCTGAGGGGAGGTGTTCCCCACCCTTGTAGGTCAGCGGCGTTTCCCCATATGGGATCTGTTTGTTTGATTTTTGTTTGTGTTGTTTTGGGTTTAATAGATTGCTGTCCCACACAAGCTGGGATAGGGTGGTACCCCTGAGATGCCCAGTGTTGGCAGGGGAACTCGGGAGGCCCACTGAAGACTAGGGCAAGTTATGGTAGTTTGGTTTTTGGTTAGGCAGTTTAAGTAGGGGGAACACCGCTCCTGTAGGTGCACCTGTTACACCTGTCCTAAATTGGCAAGGAGGGAACGTTTGTTCCAATTTGGAATTTAGTTTTCTATTAAAAAAATAAAAATAAAAATCATAAAAAAAAAAAAAACTACTTTGTAGATTGGTGTTAAAAAAAAACTTGTTACTTGTTTTTGCCTTGAAAAATGGCTACTGCTGAAGAGTTTATTGAGACTCCATGTGAGGAAACTCTAGGTAGTTTGTGTAAGGACCAGCTGCTTAGAGTGGCGGATTATTACAAAATTGATATCCAGGACAGAAGGATAAAGGACACTAAAATAAGATCGCTTTTGGTAGCCAATTTGATAGCTATGGGGATCCTAGAGGAGTCCTCTGAGGTGGTGGTTAGTCAGCCTATCCTACCCACTGGCCAGCTTCTTACATTTGAGCAACAAAAGGAGTTGATTATGCTGCAGACACAGCAGCAGAAGTCGGAGTCAGAGGTACTGCGGCTGCGGGTAGAGCAGTCTAGACTTGAGTTGATAAAAGAAGGTAAACTCTCAGCTGATCAGGCTGGGGTGTCCAGTAGTAGGGCAACGGCCTTGGGTTCTCAAGACCGTGAGTTTGACATTTTCGGCAATTTGCGCCTTGTGCCCAAATTTAATGAAAAAGACCCAGAGACTTTCTTTTCCATGTTTGAGCGAGTAGCCGATGTTCGTCATTGGCCAGAGTCTGCCCGCACGTTAATGCTCCAATGTGTATTAACAGGCAGGGCGCAGGAGGCCTATTCCTGTCTTAGCCCTGCGGACAGTCAAAGTTATTCCAAGGTTAAGTCAGCGGTACTAAAGGCGTTCGAACTCGTTCCAGAAGCCTACCGCAAGCGCTTCCGCACATGGCGGAAAACTGACAACAAGACTCATCTAGAGTTTGCACGTGACTTGTCATGCTATTTTGCTCGCTGGTGTGCCGCACTAGATGTGGGGGATTACGATGGGTTGTGTAACCTGATAGTCCTTGAGCAGTTTAAGAACACCTTGCCTGAGCACATTGCCAACCACATCAGTGACCGGAGAGTTGAAACTGCTGCCGAAGCGGCTGCTTTGGCAGACGAGTATGTGCTGACGCACAAGCGCTCTAATGGAGATCGGCGCTCCTTTGGCCAGCCTCGTGCTGGTAATGATGGTGGTGAGGGCGCACGTGGCAAAAATGGCTCTCCTGGTGGTTCAGGCATGGCGGTGTTGGAGGTGAAACCTGAGCATGGCACACGTGAGGAGAAAATATGCAACTTCTGTCACAAGAAGGGGCACTGGAAAATTGATTGTTACGCTCTAAAAGCGAAGACGTCAAAGTCTACCTCTTTCCCTGCAAAAGGTGCGGCTATGGCTGTGCCTGCATCAAGCATGGGGGAGGTACAGGTCAGGGAAGTCAATGGGTCATGTCAAATTCTTGAGGTTGATGCATCCTATAGGCCGTTTGTCAGTGAGGGCTTTGTGTCACTGGTAGGAAGCAATGTCAAGGTGCCAGTAACAATATTGCGTGACACAGCAGCTTTTGACACGTTTATTGAAGCATCAGTGTTGCCATTTAATGCAGAAAGTGCTACAGAGTCCTCTATTCCTGTTTTGGGGATGGGTTTAACTGTCCTCCATGTGCCTGTTCACAACGTCATGCTATACTCCGATTTCTTCCAGAGTCTGACAGGCGTGGCAGTGCGTCCCGCTTTACCTGTGGCAGGGGTCAATGTCATCCTGGGTAATGGTTTGGCTGGGGCACGTGTGTGGGCGGATGTACCACCACCTTTAATAGTCGATTCAGTGCCATTGGTAAGAATTCAACCTGATGAAAATGAAACTGAGTTTCCTGAAGTGTTCACAGCTTGTGCAGTGACACGTGCTATGGCGCGTGCACAGTCTGATGCAAATACCATAGAAAAAAACAAAAATGTACTTTCAGGACCAATGTTTTCCTTAGCTGATTTTCCTTTGTCAGTCTCACAGGATGACCTGAGGGTGGAGCAGCAGGCTGATCTCTCACTCAAATGTCTGCTGGATCAGGTGGTTACTGATGTGGAGATAGAGAGCAGCGCTCGTGGCTACTTCCTTCAGGATGGGTTGCTGGTAAGGAAGTGGGTCCCACATGGCGAGGGTTTTGTGGGTGATCCCATTCTCCAAATTGTGTTGCCAGCTAACTTTCGTGAGTCTGTCTTGAAATTGGCACATGAGGGGTCAGGGCATCTTGGTGTCCGGAAAACTTATGATCGGGTGCTGAGGCATTTTTACTGGCCGCGTTTGAAGCGAGATGTGGCAGCGCATCTCAAGACTTGCCACACATGCCAGTTAACAAGTAAACCAAATCAGATCCTCAAACCTGCTCCTCTGTTGCCAATTCCAGCTATCAGTAAACCCTTTGAACATTTGATCATTGACTGTGTGGGCCCACTTCCTCGCTCGAAATCTGGTGCAGTATATCTTCTCACTGTAATGTGTCAAACTACTCGTTACCCTGCAGCATATCCATTACGCACTATTACAGCGAGGTCAGTTGTGAAGGCCTTGTCACAGTTCATTTCTATTTTCGGCATTCCCAAGGTCATCCAGAGTGACAGGGGAAGCAACTTCACCTCTCACCTCTTCTCACAGGTACTGAAGCAGCTTAATGTCAAGCACAACCTGGCCTCTGCTTATCATGCGCAGAGTCAAGGTGCATTGGAGCGGTTCCATCAGACATTGAAGTCATTGCTGCGTGCCTATTGCACACAAATGGAGGGGGATTGGGAGGAAGGTTTGCCTTGGTTGATGCTTGCAGCCAGGGAGGTTACACAGGAGAGCACTGGGTTTAGCCCAAATGACTTGGTTTTTGGCCACACTGTGCGGGGGCCTTTAGCCATTTTGAGTGACCAGTGGAAAGGTGTTGAAGCTCCTCGTAACCTGCTAGACTATGTCAATGGTTTCCGGCGTCGACTTTATGCAGCTGCAGAGCTAGCTAGAGAAAAGTTAGAGTGTGCCCAAAGTAAGATGAAGAAACTTTATGACAGGCGCACAGAGCTGAGGGTTTTCAGCCCTGGCGATCGTGTGTTGGCATTGTTGCCAATCATAGGCTCGCCATTCCAAGCCAAATTTTCAGGTCCTTATACTGTAGTCAAGAAAATTTCTGACTTGAACTATACGATTTCCACTCCTCTGCGGAGGAAATCCACTCAACTGTGCCATGTTAACTTGTTAAAGCCGTATCATGATCGTGCGTCCGCTTCGCCTGATGCTCAGTCGAAGGTGGATGGTGTTCATGCTGCGTGCTTAGCAAGTAGAGCGTCGGTGATCACTTCTCCTCATTCGGTTGCGGATGAGGAAGAAGACGGTTTGCCTGCTGTTGACCCAGCATTGTTACAAGGTCGGTTAAGAAACTCTGAGACACTCGGTAATCTGGATGCTTTGTTACATCATTTGCCAGGGAGAGAGAGAGCAGATTTGACTGAGGTTATCCGGGCTTTCCCATGCCTGTTCAATGATACCCCTGGTCAAACTCACCTGATCGAGCATGACATTGAGGTCGAGGGTGCTCTCCCTATCCGGCAAAGGTTTTACAGAGTAAATGTTGAGAAACGAAAGCATCAAGATGCCGAGATCACTTACATGTTGGAAAACGGTATAGCTGAGCCGTCTGCGTCGAGCTGGGCGTCGCCCTGTCTCCTTGTTCCGAAATCTGACAACACTTTCAGATTTTGCACAGATTTTCGAAAAGTAAATGCTGTTACTAAACCAGATTCATTCCCTCTTCCTCGTATGGAGGATTGTGTAGACGAAATTGGTCATGCCAAGTTTGTGAGCAAATTTGATCTATTGAAGGGATATTGGCAAGTGCCTTTGTCCAAACGGGCACAGGAAATTTCTGCCTTTATCACTCCAAAGGGTCTGTTTTCCTACAAAGTAATGCCATTTGGGTTGCGGAACGCACCTGCGACATTTCAGCGACTCATGACATATGTGCTGGGAGATCTTGAGGGTTGTACAGTCTACCTCGATGACGTTGTTGTGTTTTCGGACTCATGGTCTCAACATGTGGAACGCATTCATGCTCTGTTCAGGCGCCTGGCCGAGGCTGGTCTCACTGTGAACCTGGCAAAGTGTGAATTTGCTAAGGCCACAGTGACCTACCTTGGTCGAGTGGTTGGACAGGGTCAGGTTCGACCAGTTGGGGCAAAAGTGAGTGCAGTTGCACAGTACCCAGCTCCAACCACCAAAAAAGAGTTACTGCGATTTCTTGGTCTAGTAGGTTATTACAGATGTTTCTGTCGTAATTTCTCTACTGTTGTGGCTTCCCTAACTAATCTGTTAAAGTCCAGTGTTGAATACATTTGGTCTGAAGAATGTCAAAAAGCATTTGAATCCATCAAGGGTCTGTTATGTTCTGCTCCTGTTCTTGCAGCACCTCGTTTTGACCGTCCATTCACTCTACAGGTGGATGCCAGTCACGTGGGTACTGGTGGGGTTTTATTACAGACAGACGACTTGGGAATCGACAAACCTGTGAGCTTTTTCTCAAGAAAGTTTAACTCCTACCAGTTGAATTATTCCACTATAGAAAAGGAGGCTTTGGCTCTAATATGGGCATTGAAACATTTTGATGTCTATGTAGTGTCTGGGGCTGCGCCTGTGGTGGTCTACACTGACCATAATCCACTAACCTTTCTAAATTCACTGCAGTGTCCCAATCAGAGATTAATTCGCTGGTCCCTAATGTTGCAGTCTTATTGGCTGGAAATCAGATACATTAAGGGGGTAGAAAATGTTGTGGCAGATGCCCTTTCCAGAGTGCCTTAAAATGGAGGCAAAAATATAACTTGTGTTTTTCTTGTCTCATCTTCTGGTCCTCCTTTTCTGTCTGCTCCTGCCTCCTGCTCCTCTCCTCTTAGATGCTCCAGGAATCCATGGTCAATCTTGGTTGCTGAGGGGGGGAAGCGGTTGTGCTGGTTGTGGACAGGAATGGTTGGAGCGGAAATAGTTTGGAGGCAAGTTGGGTTTAAATTCACTTTCAAATTTTCATTATTGTTATATAGTAAAAAAAAAGGTTTTTCTTGATTGATTTGATTTAATTTGTTAAGTTAAGGTTTAGACCAACTCGGTCCCTTATGGTCCCTCATTTTGAAGGGGGAGGGTGTCACGGCCCCTTGGCCTGGCCTGCAGGGCCTATGCTGTGTATATGGTGTACTGCCCTGTCTGTGTTTCTCCCACAGATCATGTGGGCGTCGGCCCACTTGAGACTTCTCATTAGGTGCATTAGGAGCACCTGATCAGTGCTCCTGAAACCCTATAAAAGAGGGCTTGCCAGCCATTCTCTTGGTCCTACTCCAGATGACAGCACCTTTCTGTTTGTTGCTCCTCACTGTTTGATTTGCACACTACAACACACCTTCACCATATTAACCACACATCCACACTGACACCACTGATCTTACTGACTTCCACATCTCATACATTCTGTAAGCATTATCCTTTATATTAAGTTATTATTAGTTCTCTCTTACAAATAAATTATTGTTATTTTGAACACTGCTCTGTGTCCTCCTCAATTTGTCATGGCCCAACGGGCCGGGTTATGACACTGCTTACCCACTAACCATTTCACCAACGACAGCAACGTCAAATCTCTCCTCAAAGTTGAAGCCATAAGACACTCCGCACGCTACGACGGTCTGTGGGAACGGGGAAAAACACTCCAATAAATATCTCGGCCCCACCCCTCTCCAATTGTTTGTATTGTGTTTAGTTTCCAAGATGGCCGCAGCACCAGGAGGGGATGGGGCGGAGGTGAGCGGGCGGGGTTGACATATGCCCTTACTGGGCTGCATTAGCACATTCAAGACACCTGTCTTGTGTCTTTGTATAATGGCCGCTCCAATGCATTTCCAATGGAAGCCCATATGGTTTGACCAAACATTTTGTTTGATGAGGGGAGCTGTGTTCAGACACAAGTCAGGTGTCAGACACAAGGCAAGTGTCTTGAATGCAGCCCAGTAAGGGCATATGTCGACCCCGCCCGCTCACCTCCGCCCCACCCCCTCCTGGTGCTGCGGCCATCTTGGAAACTAAACACAATATAAACAGTGGGAGAGGGGTGGGGCCGAGAAAGGCCAGAACATATCTGGTAAATGTTAAGAGATTGTACCCAGAAACTAATGATTTGATTGGAGTCAAATATAATACACAGAATTTACATGTATAATTAAGTACTATCTCACCATTATGACCTCTACAGGGATGGGATCTCACCATTATGACCTCTATGGGGATGGGAACGGGCAGCTTGGCTTTGTATCTGTCGTTGATCTCCTTGGCGAAGAAACCCACCACCATGATGATCAGAGACGTCACCAGGTCACAGATGTTGGTGGAGCTGATCTGACCGAAGAGGATCTCCAGGGTCTGAGAAGGAGAACATAATCTGACATATATGATGGACAGACAGACAGATCATTCTTATATAATGGACAGACAGACAGATCATTCTTATATGATGGACAGCGGTCTGGTCAGACTTACATATATGATGGACAGACAGACATGTCATTCTTATATGATGGACAGCGGTCTGGTCAGACTTACATATATGATGGACAGACAGACAGGTCATTCTTATATGATGGACAGTGGTCTGGTCAGACTTACATAATGATGGACAGACAGACAGGTCATTCTTATATGATGGACAGTGGTCTGGTCAGACTTATGGACAGACAGACAGGTCATTCTTACATATAATGGACTGACAGACAGGTCATTCTTACATATAATGGATTGACAGACAGGTCATTCTTACATATATGATGGACAGACAGACAGACAGGTCATTCTTACATATATGATGGACAGACAGACAGACAGGTCAGACTTACATATATGATGGACAGACAGACAGACAGGTCATTCTTACATATATGATGGACAGACAGACAGACAGGTCAGACTTACATATATGATGGACAGACAGACAGACAGACAGGTCATTCTTACATATATGATGGACAGACAGACAGGTCATTCTTACATATATGATGGACAGACAGACAGACAGGTCATTCTTACATATATGATGGACAGACAGACAGACAGACAGACAGACAGACAGGTCATTCTTACATATATGATGGACAGACAGACAGACAGACAGACAGACAGACAGACAGACAGACAGACAGACAGACAGACAGACAGACAGACAGACAGACAGACAGACAGGTCATTCTTACATATATGATGGACAGACAGACAGACAGACAGGTCATTCTTACATATATGATGGACAGACAGACAGACAGGTCATTCTTACATATATGATGGACAGACAGACAGACAGGTCATTCTTACATATATGATAGACAGACAGACAGACAGGTCATTCTTACATATATGATGGACAGACAGACAGACAGGTCATTCTTACATATATGATGGACAGCGGTCCGGTCAGGCCGGGCACCTCCAGCCCCAACACGAACTTGAGCTGAGACACCACGATGTGGACGGCAGCGGCCGTGGTGAACCCCGACACCAGAGTGTCCGACAGGTAGACCACCATGAAGCCTGCCTGGAGGACACCCATAGCCAGCTGACACGCGCACACACACACACACAGGCACACGCACGCACAACGTTCATCAACATGTAAAGTACTGTTTTACACACCATTATTATAATGTTCTTATTTTGATCATAAGACCCAATTACTGGATGTCAATCTCCAGGTTTTCTTCAGAATATGTATAACACCTTCCTTTCTTTTGTTTTCTTTAGGGCTTTAGTTACGTGAAGTCATAGTTCTGTTTCATACATTGTTCCACTCCGTTATTGTTTGCCAAAAGACAGTGATGTCTGATTATGACTTAAAATAAAACATGTCATTGTACTTTTGACCTGGCTTTTTTCATGTGATATATGGTATGGCCTTTTGGTGTTGGAGCCCATTTTAAAGGTAAAACAACAACCTTTCGTTGTGCAGCCACTCTGACAGTGAAAAGGACGAGGACGATAAAACGGACGGAAGGAGGGAATGGACAGAGAGACAGTTGTACCTGGATGACCCCCATGAGGAAGGTGATGGACGAGGCCACCAGCACCCTCTGGTGTTCCTTAGACAGCTCGTCGAAGCCTGTGATGTTGGCGGGAGGACCCACGTCGGGAACCAGCCTCGTCACCACGACCCCCAGCATCAGACTCAGCACTGGGAACGATCCTGGAAGAACAAATTATAGGCCAACATCAGACTGGGAACACTGGGAACGATCCTGGAAGAACAAATTATAGGCCAACATCAGACTCAGCACTGGGAACGATCCTGGAAGAACATATTAGGCCAACATCAGACTCAGCACTGGGAACGATCCTGGAAGAACATATTATAGGCCAACATCAGACTCAGCACTGGGAACCATCGACTGTATCATGTGTTATTAATTAATGAATTTGTATCTTTGATACATCTGGAGAGGTTGCGTTGCGACAGACCGGACAGTCTAGCCACTTTTGAATATATATGGGGCCCTATTACTGCTCACCTTGACTCTGCTGTGTAACCGCTGACCTGTTTGCCCTGCTGCTGTATATATATATATATATATATTTATGTTGTATCATATATTATATATTTATGTTCTGTTTGGCTACTGCTATATCCATGCCCTCCTGCTCTACTCTTTTGATGTCTGATGATGGTCGTGTTCATCTTATGCTATCTTATCACGATAGGCCCGCCACTCGTTTTATATACATTGCCCAGTCTGGTGTATGTGTCATTATTATGTGTATGTCTTGTTTGTCATGTCTATAAAAACCTAATAAAAATTAATATAATAAAAAAAACACTGGGAACCATCCTGGAAGAACAGAGGCCAAACACCACACCAGTCTGTGTCTCATAGGAAGAGTTGTTGGTGTGACAATAAAGTTGAAGCCTTGAACCTTGAGATGGGAAATACACATTATGACTCTCTTCCAGGGTAGGGTGGACCTTATTGCACTTACGGCCACAGTGACGATAAGAGACACTTACCTTACTGTATGTTTACAGTATGTAAACATACTGTGTAAACAGTATCATGACCTAGTACCCACAGATATGTGTCTGGAACAGTGACACTCACAGACCCCCCATTTGAAAAAATATGCCAGGGACCCCCATAAGACCCCCAGGGACCCCCATAAGAGAAGATTTTTACAGTTCTAGCAGAGATTTTCAACCATTTTAATTTATTGGATCCCCCCCAGTTTGACATGCATTAGTCGAGGGACCCCCCCATGTAACGGCATTTCTATCTCTGGGACCCCCGATTTATAAAGTAAAATCAATGTTAATTTAATTCTGAGAGTGTACAAAATGGAACAAAATGTACCTATAGATATGTGTCTGGAGGTTCCCAGGAAGAAGTATGTGAGCATGGGGAAGAAGGCTGTGTACAGAACAAAATGTACCTATAGATATGTGTCTGGAGGTTCCCAGGAAGAAGTATGTGAGCATGGGGAAGAAGGCTGTGTACAGGCCGTAGCTCGGAGGCAGGCCGGCTAGGAGGGAGAAGGCCAGGCCTGAGGAGAGAGAGAGACAGGGCCGTTAGAGTCATATAGGTCACCGAGAGGGACATTTTATGGGCTTTTATTTATTATTTTAAAACAGTTTAAAACAGTTTAAGAGCCATAAACGTCAAGACGTATAATTGCCAATTAAGTACCGGATGCCACGGACGACAAGACGTCTTCCCTTGGGAATTCAATTATTATTATTTTCTTTTTTTAATTCCATCCATATTTAGAAAATTCCTCTAATCTGGTGTACAGGTGATGACATGCACATTACATGCATAATTCTTTCTCTCTTTATAATGGGAGAATTGGCACTCAAAGCCTAAACTGGTGACCACCAGGTGGCGCTGAAAGTTATTAATGTATGATTTATTGATTAGGATAGCACAGAAAAAACATTTCACCCGCATTTCACCCGCAGAAAAAACATTTCACCCACATGCCAACCTGGGGAGAGCAACAGACTGACCTCATGCTTCCTTCAATGCATGAGGAGTCCAAGCTGCTTCTTTTCACCTGACAGGAGGGGGAGTTTCCCCGGTTGGACGTAGCGCATGGAAGGAACACGTTATTCTGACCAGTTCCTTTTCCCTGCAATCCATCTAAACTGTATTTTGTTGCAGTTCCACTAATGATGAATTGAAGCTGTGTTACCTTCATGATGAATTGAAGCTGTATTTCATGATGAATTGAAGCTGTGTTACCTTCATGATGAATTGAAGCTGTATTTCATGATGAATTGAAGCTGTGTTACCTTGCATAATGGCCACCATCCCCGTGATGAATTGAAGCTGTGTTACCTTCATGATGAATTGAAGCTGTGTTACCTCCATGATGAATTGAAGCTGTGTTACCTTCATGATGAATTGAAGCTGTGTTACCTTCATGATTCATTGAAGCTGTGTTACCTTGCATAATGGCCACCATCCCCATGATGAATTGAAGCTGTGTTACCTTGCATAATGGCCACCATCCCCATGATGAATTGAAGCTGTGTTACCTTGCATAATGGCCACCATCCCCATGATGAATTGAAGCTGTGTTACCTTGCATAATGGCCACCATCCCCATGATGAATTGAAGCTGTGTTACCTTGCATAATGGCCACCATCCCCGTGCTGATGCCAGCCACCAGGTCTCCCGGCAGCCATTCTCTCAGCCGGTAGATTCTCATCCAGCCGATGAACGGCAGAGCGCTCAGCGTGGCGTTCTTCAGCCGTTTGGAGTCACAGCTGTACAAACGAACGGCACAACGTACGGTATTTATATATGTGGCAATTAACTCAAAGACAGATGTGTTCATTAATGTCATGCATCCTTTTTCTTAAGATATTTTTTGCGGCTTTTACGCCTTTTATTCGTTTTTTGAAGGGACAGACAGTAGGCTGACAGGAAACGGGAGAGAGATGGGGGAAGACATGCAGTGAAGGCCGTGTCGGGCTCGGGAGTCGAACCCGCGGCACACTGCGACTGGATTACCAGTCGGGTGCCCAGACCGTTACGTCACCGCCTGGACCATGTCATGCATCCTTTATTCACAGGCCTTAATTATCCTAGATCAAAACTGGCCCAGGGCTCCGGGAGGGACTGACGATTCCTCACGGTTTCCTCCGCCATCGGCGTATAAATGTGTGTTTGAACGGGTGAATGTAATGCACACAGTCTATGTAAAGGTGTGTGTGTGTGTGTGTGTGTGTGTGAATGGGTGAATGTAATGCACACCGTCTATGTAAAGGTGTGTGTGTGTGTGTGTGTGTGTGTGAATGGGTGAATGTAATGCACACAGTCTATGTAAAGGTGTGTGTGTGTGTGTGTGTGTGTGTGTGTGTGTGTGTGTGTGAATGGGTGAATGTAATGCACACAGTCTATGTAAAGGTGTGTGTGTGTGTGTGTGTGTGTGTGTGTGTGTGAATGGGTGAATGTAATGCACAGTCTATGTAAAGGTGTGTGTGTGTGTGTGTGTGTGTGAATGGGTGAATGTAATGTACACAGTCTATGTAAAGGTGTGTGTGTGTGTGTGTGTGTGTGTGTGAATGGGTGAATGTAATGCACAATCTATGTAAAGGTGTGTGAATGTGTGTGTGAATGGGTGAATGTGATGCACAATCTACTGTATGTAAAGGTGTGTGAATGTGTGTGTGTGTGTGTGTGTGTGTGTGTGTGTGAATGGGTGAATGTAATGCACAATCTATGTAAAGGTGTGTGAATGTGTGTGAATGGGTGAATTTTTAAGTGGGACTCTATAAAGACTCTATAAAGGCCTATTCATAGTCTGGATCTTCGGTGGTGAGCTGACCACCGGAGCTGAAATAACGTTGAGCGGTGGTGAGTAAAAAACAGAGAGAAGGGCTGGAGCGGTGGGCGGTGGTTTGCTCTTCACCGCGGCTCGTGACGTCATGTTCCGAAAATCCAGACTATTAAGTATGAGCCTTAAGGCCACCATACGCGTCGCTCTTCGTTCATGCACGGCCCCGTTCACTTCCTGGTTTACCGCTGCAGAAAGAATGCCTCGTCTCTCCTAATCCAGGGAGCTCTCCGTGGTTTTGATCTGATGGATATACTAAGCGCTTCATTTCTGACTTCTCATCCGCCTCTCGTTCAAAGTATGAAACGCTTTGGATTATTTCGAGATATAATGGAAACGAGAGCAAGGTAAGCTTTTTTGGGGGGGGACCACCTACGTGCAGTAGTGTTTGACGTGGTCCCACAGCGTTTTGCGTCTCCTGTGGACCCTCTGGTGGTCCTCGGAGAAGCGGTCCTCTGAATACACAGGTCTGACCACCAGGTATTGTCTCCTGGAGGTGGTCATCTTCACACCCGGACGCTGGGTGACCTTCTACGTTCTTCAATAGGCCTAGCTGTCACAATGATTACGTCATCTCAACAATTTGAGATAATCACAATTGTTGTTGCATAATCGTCAAATCGTTTCCATTTTGAAAAATGTCCAATAACAGAATGTCAACAAGCTTATAGATCTATATAAGCTTGTAGATCTGCTATTTTCGCTGTATATATATATGAAAAATTATTAAATGTGTCAGTGATTTGATTTCTTTGTGCATAGGTTATTTGTCATATCTGCCCTGATGTGCAATTTGTGATTACGAAACCTAAAAGGCAAAAGCTATTTCAAATTGTAACCAATGTTCAATGCAAAAAAAGAAAACATAATTTACGTGACAATTAATCGTCAGCTTAAATTCAAAAAGTTTAATGGTCACACGCCTACCTTGTTCCTCGTTCCTAGCTCCTCAACAGCGAGCGTAAAGTGAGTTGCGTGCGGGGAGAGAAATGACCATAACAGAAGCCTTGTCCCGCAGCGTGGGCCCTGCTGACCTGTGCTCGTCCAACCTTATCTGTAATCTAATCTGGGATCTGTGAACATCCTCGTTTTGCCTTTCTTCTGCTTAATTATTAACACACGATGAAGCGTAATCCACTGTGACACTCTCCTTTTCATGGAAATCACAAAACGTGACTTATTGTCCCTGTCATCTCTTTGTCACGAATGAGTACGGATGGATGAGGATACGAATGCAGGCGACGCAGGAGACAGAAGTAAACTTAGAAATATGTTTATTAACAAAACAAAGGTTCTTCCATATAAAGGGCAAAGATAATAACAGGAATAGAAATACAGGATCGACACACTCCCTCGACAGGGAACTAGGAACCAACAACCACACAATGCAAACACAGGACTTAAATAGACACAGGAATAACAGGGCACAGGTGGGACCAACATACAATCAGCTCTATGATAGGCTGGGAGACTAACTGGACACAGGTGGGACCGAGATACAATCAGCTCTATGATAGGCTGGGAGACTAACTGGACACAGGTGGGACCAAGATAGAATCAGCTCTATGATAGGCTGGGAGACTAACTGGACACAGGTGGGACCAAGATACAATCAGCTCTATGATAGGCTGGGAGACTAACTGGACACAGGTGGGACCAAGATACAATCAGCTCTATGATAGGCTGGGAGACTAACTGGACACAGGTGGGACCAAGATACAATCAGCACTATGATAGGCTGGGAGACTAAGGCAGGATTCATTTTAGATCCGAATAAAAGTCGGTTCGAGCCTACAATGTGACGTCATTTGAGGTTCGGGGGGGGGGGGGGGGGCTCTTCTGTGCTACTGAGAATTTCTGACGTGCCAAAAGTCATTTCGGCACTACAGCGCTAAAACAGGAGTATGAATCGGCCCTAACAGGACACAGGTGGAACCAAGATGCAATCAACACTAGGATAGGCTGGGGGACTAACAGGACACGGGTGGAAACACTCACTGACACATCACAAGGTAGGTTAGACTGAACTAGACAGACAGAGGACACACTACAAAATAAGATACACAAAACCAAGGCAAACAACAGTGTAACAGACATGACATGAGGCAGGGAAACGAGGACAGAAAAAGAGGCAGAGAGGGGCAGAGCCAGGGCAGGGAACAAAACAGAAGAGGCGGGGCAGGGCAAACATACTGGGCCAGCTGAACTGGACAGGGCAGGGCAGGACTTTCAGCCGTTCCTGACATCACGGTGACGTCACAACAACAATCTAATAAAGGCACCAGTGAAAGCCCTTCACCCCGTCATAAATTCTTAATCCTGTCCTCTAAACGTGACAGCTTGCCCCCCTCAAAAAGTTCAGTCATGGCGAACGAGAACGAAGCGCTGGTTTTCGACAACGGTTCCGGCATGTGCAAGGCCGGCTTCGCGGGAGAGGACGCCCCCCGCGCCGTCTTCCCGTCGCTCGTGGGCCGCCCCCGCCACCAGGGGGTGATGGTGGGCATGTGCCAGAAGGACAGCTACGTGGGCGACGAGGCCCAGAGCAAGAGGGGCATCCTGACGCTGAAGTACCCCATCGAGCACGGCGTCGTCTCCAACTGGGACGACATGGAGAAGATCTGGCACCACACCTTCTACAACGAGCTGAGGGTGGCCCCCGAGGAGCACCCCGTCCTGCTCACCGAGGCCCCCCTGAACCCCAAGGCCAACCGGGAGAAGATGGCCCAGATCATGTTCGAGACCTTCAACGTCCCCGACATGTACGTGGCCATCCAGGCCGTGCTGTCCCTGTACAGCTCGGGGCGGACCACGGGCATCGTCATGGACTCCGGGGACGGCGTGACCCACACCGTGCCCATCTACGAGGGCTACGCCCTGCCCCACGCCATCCTGCGTCTGGACCTGGCGGGCCGCGACCTCACCGACCACCTCACCAAGCTCCTGACGGAGCGCGGCTACTGCTTCACCACCACGGCCGAGAGGGAGATCGTGCGCGACGTCAAGGAGAAGCTGTGCTACGTGGCCCTGGACTTCGAGCAGGAGATGGCCGTCGCCGTCTCCTCGTCCTCCCTGGAGAAGAGATATGAGCTGCCCGACGGACAGCTCATCACCGTGGGCAGCGAGAGGTTCCGCTGCCCCGAGGCTCTCTTCACGCCGCGCGTCCTGGGCATGGAGTCGTGCGGCATCCACGAGACCACCTACAGCAGCATCATGAAGTGTGACATGGACATCCGCAAGGACCTGTACACCAACACGGTGCTGTCCGGAGGCTCCACCATGTACCCGGGCATGGCCGACAGGATGCAGAAGGAGATCTCGGACCTGGCGCCGTCCACCATGAAGATCAAGATCACCGCGCAGCCGGAGCGGAAGTACTCCGTCTGGATCGGAGGCTCCATCCTGGCCTCCCTGTCCACCTTCCAGCAGTATTGGGTCAGCAAGCACGAATACGACGAGTCCGGCCCCTCCATCGTCCACCGCAAATGCTTCTGAACGGACGTCCTCTGGTTCCCCCCAGAGTGCCCCTCACCTCACACAAGTGTGAAAGAATAGGTTTTTTGCTGCCTGAAAATATCAGGGACCTCCAGAAGCAAAGATTTGAGTAAAAACTCAAAAGACTTGCACACATTTTCATGATTTTTCAAAAGACTGTGCAGATCTACAAGCTCGTAGCCTATGTATGAGCTTGTATACCTACTATTTTTCAATAGCTAAAGTTTAAAATAATGAAGTGGTTTAAAAGCTAAGGTGACACAGATGCATTCCAATGGGTTAATTATTTCTCCTTGCGGAAATAAACTTCGCGCCAAGCAGCCATCACAACACACACACACAACACATGTGTTGTGACAATAGAGCGTCGCAGTCCCGCCCCCCCTACCAGGGCCCAGGAAATGATTTCCCGTTCATTTTCCTCATAGACATTTCAAAAAGTATTTATATAAAGACCTTTTAAGCCTTGTCGTGACAAATCATGACAACAAACACAATTATTTGGGCCGAACAAATAATTTGAAAGAAGAAAAAAACGGCAGGTTACAACACTTTTTTTGTTGTTTTTCTTCTTTGTACATTTATTGTTGTCATAATTTGTCACGACTCGAGTTGGCTTCGTACGACGCTTAAAAGGTCTTTAATAAATACCTTTTGAAATGTCTATGGGAAAAATGCATTGGGAATTATTTCCTGGGCCTGGCCTCATCATGCAATACTATACACAACTCCTGTGAGCAGGGCTGGACTGGCTACAGGGCATACCGGGCATTTTCCCGGTGGGCCGCGACCGTAGGGGGCCGCCATGAAAAGGCAGGCAGGCAGGCCAATAGGCGGCAGGCCACCAGGAAAGGTCCGGGCGTGCTGCCATTCTGCCAGTGCCATCATGATAATTTCACTGTACCTGTATCAGTGGGTGAGAAATAAACCCTCTACAAAGGGTTGTGTAGTTGTCTGTTGGTTTGTATCATTTATGTTGTTCTGTAAAAGTGGTGGTATTAGGGCTTGTTTGTTTGTGTGTGCCGTGACGGAGCGGGCGGCAGAGTTTCTGCTATCTGCGTGCTGGTTGTGGTGGGCCGGTCTGGGCCAAATTCACGCGAAGATGCCGAATTTTTGTCCCAGTCCAGCCCTGCAAGGGGGGAAACAGGATAGGCTACCAGTCATAGTTTGAGAGGTATCACAATCACATCATATTACACGTTTTATACACGGAACAAAATGACCTTGAAGCCTGAGCCTGCAACAGTGATACTTCGTTGACCGTCGTCCAACAAAAAAATGGTTTAAGTAGGAATTGGTTTGCTTCTCCCCGACCCCCCCCCCCCCTCCCAAGCTGACAACAACACTGACAACATCATGTGGATGAGCATTGACAGCATTATATTGCAAATGATTCATGATTCCCATTTTCCAAATCAGCCCCTATCAGCCAAGAGTGTAAGACAGTTATGAAAAATGATATTATTAAGCATTGGAACACACATTTTATTTCACCGTTCATAAAACTGTCCATTTCACGTTATAATATTCACATAATCACATATTATTCTCATCTTAAATATGGGGCCAGAGCCCCCTATGTGTCGGCCGTCAAATTGCAGACTCGTCCGGACTCTCAGTTTGTTGCTGGGATAAAGAAAGGTCGATAACAAAGTTGATTTTCTCCTGATTTGTCTCGCTAAAATTTTACTATGCATGTCTTGTAAATGTTGTGTGCCTTGTGATGATTGGGTATCCAGTATTTAGTTCAGTGACCATGGAGTTAAGGAATGGTTCATAAGCTGTGTTCACGTTCACTCTCCGATTGGAAATGAATAGACTCCAACATTCTTTCTGTCTCCTAATAATGTGTCCGCCCACTTCATGCAGATACGGGAAGTAAAGAAAAGTTGGTACCTCTTGCTATAGAGTGTCGCAGTCATGCCCCATACCATGGCCCAGGAAATTAATCTCTGTTCATTTTCCTCATAGACATTTCAGAAAGTATTTATTTAAAGAAGTTTACGCTGTGGACAAAGCCAACTCTTGTTGTGACAAATCATGACAACAAACACAATCTTTCGGGCCAAACAAAGAATTAGAAAGTAGAAGAAAACGGCAGGTTACAACACTTTTTTTGTTGTTTTTCTTCTATGTAATTATTTGTTTTGTCCAAGATATTGTGTGCGTTGTCATGATTTGTCACGACTCGAGTTGGCTTCGTACGACGCTTAAAAGGTCTTTAAATAAATACTTTCTGAAATGTCTATGAGAAAATGAACGGAGATTCCCATAGACAGCCCATTCATCCAAACAGAACAGTCCTATCTGATTGTATTAAGCAACGCGAAACTCACCAACATTGCAGCTGTTTGGAAAGCTTGAATTATCCTCTTTTTATCTGCAAAGTGTTTGTTTCATAAAAATCCACCGTACACACGTTATGAGCTATACTTGCTGTCACAACATTCCTAGGCAGAGTTTGGAAGCGCTCGTTATGAGTAAAGCAACGTCCTGCTGCCTCCTGCATTATGTGCAACACCTGAAACACGTGTGTGAGCTTGTAGATCTGCTATTTTCAAAATGTTTTTTATACTCATGGTACTTTAAGTACATTTTGATACCAATACATTTGTGTTTTTACTTTTACTTGTAATTGGATATTTCTATATTGCAGTGTTGATACCTTTAGTACAAAAGTACAAAATATGAGTGCCTTTTCCACCACTGTCTTGGGCCCTTCAAGAAGTTCAAAATTCATGATTAATTTGGAGCCATAACTCATGATTCATTTGGAGTCAACTGTATTTTATTTAGTCAGTGCACATTATTTCCTTTCCTTATAGGACATTTCTTCGAATTGAACAAAAACATACAAAATATTTTACAAGAAATGCTGTCATGAAAATACAAAACATGAAACAAAATATATTGTTAGTCAACTTTTCTACAAATCCTCTATTTACAGTGTAAAATGCAACAATAGTTCCAGTTTAATTGTTGACAATAATAAATATAAACATACAGAGATTTGGCAATATAGAAATTTCTCATGATTCATTGTTAAAGTCTATTTTTTTAAACTTATTTGTAAAGAAATATATTAATATTAAATATTATTTTGCACTTGGTGCACTTGGTACATTCTTCCCTCAAGGGCCATGGAGAAACATTTGGTTTACTAGAACTTGGTTTCTGGATCCGGAACCTGAGGGTGGAGAAACAGACGTTTAATTCAGTCAGACAACTCTTAGATTGAATTAGGAATAATATATTTAATGAGCATAATTGAGCATAGATATACAGTGAGTATGACGCATAGTTTGTCTCGATATACATTCCCTGTAGCATGATCATTTTAGTTAAGTTCTAAAAATGGAATAGAGCACCGAAGTCTGACGTCAATATCGGTACAGGGTGCAAATCCACGGGTTCATGTACTTTTTATTTGCATTGTAATCCCCATAGGGGGATTTTATATCGCCTCAAATGAGTTGAAAAACAAACAAATCATCCAGGCCGTTTCACTCATATTCTGACTCATATTCTAGGCACTTACCCTAGCCCCTTAGATAGAACTTTATGTAGACTTAGATAGCGTTTATACAGACTTATAGCATGTTTCGTAGACAGCACTAGAATTGCATTTTATGCAACTATGTATAGTTTCATTATATAGATACTCCACTGTTACGTTCTTAGCTTACACATGTTTCATGATAACTACTTTTTATGTATGTGATGTATGCCATGCTTTTTGTTTTTGCTTATTGTAAATCGCTCTGGATTAAGAGCGTCTGATAAATGCCTAAATTGTAAATTGACTGACAGAGATCATATGAGTGACTGACTGTCATAAACCATACAGAGACACCTCCTTGACAATATAACGATACAGAGACACCTCCCTGACAATATAACGACACAGAGACACCTCCCTGACAATATAACGATACAGAGACACCTCCCTGACAATATAACGATACAGAGACACTCCCTGACAATATAACGATACAGAGACACCTCCCTGACAATATAACGATACAGAGACACCTCCCTGACAATATAACGATACAGAGACACCTCGCTGACAATATAACGATACAGAGACACCTCCCTGACAATATAACGATACAGAGACACCTCCCTGACAATATAACGATACAGAGACACCTCCCTGACTCTAACGCAGAGACAGCTTGTTAATTTTTGGACCACAATGCTTATAGTAGACGATATATAGATCACCCCATCTTATTCTCCATAGAGAAATTACTTCTGTGAACCAGGGGAATCGAGGGGACAAGCGAGTGACGTCAGGACTTCGGCGCTCTATTACAGGGAATGAATTAAGAACCCCCCCCCCCCCCCCCCATGCAGGAAGATCTAGAGACAGAGCTTACAGGTGGATGCTGGGGAGGCGGTGGGTGGGATTTGCAAAAGCAGCAGGTTAGCAGCAGGGAGGCAGGGAGACAGCAGCAGCAGCGACACACAACAGTAAGCAGGAAGGCAGACAGCGAACTAGCTCCCCCCCCCCTCCCCAGGTGGGCGGGTACCGCGACGGAGGGGCGCCGTCTCAAGCTAACTTGCGCCACGAGAGAGAAACACAACCGAGCGAGCCAGTTGCCGCGTCGAACGTTACGAAGCTTGAGCCGATCAGACCCGCCAAGAGTTGCGACCCGTTAGGGACAGAATAGTAAAAAAAATAGCAGACCTACAAGCTCGTATGAGCTTGTAGATCGGCTATTTTTCAATAGCTAAATCATAACATAAAGTTTAAAACACCAAAAGGGGTTCCCGCCTTAAAAACTGTGGTTCATTAAATGCAGAAAATAAACTAAACTAAACTTTTAGCAGATCTACAAGTTCACAATGAGTCACCTACATAAATGAGAGCATTTTTGGGGGCTTCTCTGCCTTGTAGCGAGTGTAGATAGAGGGGAAATAGGGGGAGAGAGACGGAGAGAGACATGCAGGGAAGGTCGTCGGGATCGGGACTCGAACCCGCAATGCAGTGCCTATATGTGCCTATAGGTGCCGGGACCGCTGGACCACGGCCCAGGCCATAAGGGCATTTTTATTTGAAATGTTTTATTTTTTAAATAAGGAAGGAAGGAACACGTTATTCCAACCAGTTCCTTTTCCCCTCCATCAGGCGCCCCGGCTGGCCAGGGGGAGGCGGTATGGAGCGTCGCAGTCCCGCCCCCTTTCATGACGACGCCAGGGCCCAGGAAATTAATCACAATGGTCACAAGGTATTTATTTAAAGACCTTTTAAGCGCCGTACGAAGCCAACTCGAGTCGTGACAAATCATGACAAAACACACAATATTGTGGACCAAACAAATAATTACATAGAAGAAATTGGTCCCGAGAAATTGTGTTTGTTGTCATTATTTGTCACGACAAGAGTTGGCTTTGTCCGCGGCGTAAACGTCTTTAAATAAATACTTTCTGAAATGTCTATGAGGAAAATGAACGGAGAATAATTTCCTGGGCCCTGGCAGGGGGCGGGACCGCGACGCTCTATAGAGAACAGGATTACTGCATGTTCTTTTGTGAGGGTAAATTGTTCCGTACCATTTTATCTCGGCTCCTTAAACTGCCTCCTCTGCCCATTGGATGGTGGACGGTCACTGTTGTCATCACCTACAACACAGCAGTGGTGGAACGTAAGTTAAGTACATTTACTCTAATTTCTGTATTTAAAGGGCAACTTTAGTTTTTTTCAACCAAGGTTCATGTTTTAGGTTGTTATTAGAGAAATTAAAAGATGAGTGTTATTTTTTTTTCATTTGCTGCTTTCTTTCATTTTAGGGATTTTAGCTGTTTTTGACAATACAATAAAACCGGCGGGGGCATTCGAGCATGGGGCTAAATAGGTATTATTTTACAAAATATTATGGCCATTTTTTTTTATTTTATTTACTATAGTCCTAATAAACCCCAGGAAATTACATCTGGCCACAAAGAAATAACAGTATCTACTGAATGTGAAGGTAGCCTACTGGGGGGAAGCCACACTGTGTGTCATAGGCTATGTCAGTTTGACACATTCAGTAGAACTCGTGATCTTTTGTGGCCAAATGAAATTTCCTGGGGTTTATTAGGAACTATAGTAAATCATTAAAAAAGAAATCGCTATAAAATGTTGTAAAAAAATACATATTTAGCCCCATGCTCGAATGCCCCCACCCCCTGTCAAAAACAGCTAAAATCCCTAAAACGAAAGAAAGCAGCAAATGAAAAAAAAAAAACACTCATCTTTTACTTTCTCTAATAACAACCTAAAACATGAACCTTGGTTGAAAAAAACTAAAGTTGTCCTTTAAGTAACATTTTGAGGTACTTTTTTACTTTACTGGAGTATTTCCAATTTCCAATACTTTTACTTCTTGCGGTTAGGGTTTGAGGTAGGTTGTCGAGGTAGACAGTCGGACCAATACTATGTCTGAACTAAAGCCTGTACGCATCACTGAATCTGTTCAGTGATTGCTACATTTGAAAAACATCACTGAATCTGTCCGGTCTACAAGCTCAAACGAGCTTGTAGGTCTGCTATTTTTGAAAAACCGTGGAAATATTTATTTCAGTAAACTGGAGGATTCCTTTTACATTTTGAGGTCAGGCCTAAATGGGTTAAACACATTATCAGTGAATATGTCGGGTACCTTTTCATGGTACATTATTCAACACATTATCAGTGAATATGTTGTGTACCTTTTCATGGGGGTACATTATTCAACACGTTATCAGTGAATATGTCAGGTACCTTTTCATGGTACATTATTCAACACATTATCAGTGAATATGTTGTGTACCTTTTCATGGGGGTACATTATTCAACACGTTATCAGTGAATATGTCAGGTACCTTTTCACGGGAGTACATTATTTAACACATTATCAGTGAACATGTCGGGTACCTTTTCATGGTACATTATTCAACACATTATCAGTGAATATGTTGTGTACCTTTTCATGGGGGTACATTATTCAACACGTTATCAGTGAATATGTCAGGTACCTTTTCACGGGAGTACATTATTTAACACATTATCAGTGAACATGTCGGGTACCTTTTCATGGTACATTATTTAACACGTTATCAGTGAATATGTCGGGTACCTTTTCATGGTACATTATTTAACACATTATCAGTGAATATGTTGTGTACCTTTTCATGGAGGTACATTATTCAACACGTTATCAGTGAATATGTCGGGTACCTTTTCATGGTACATTATTCAACACGTTATCAGTGAATATGTCGGGTACCTTTTCATGGGGGTACATTATTTAACACGTTATCAGCAGAGTTGGGGTCCGTTACTCATGAAAGTAATACACTACATATTACATATTACTTTTGAAAAAAGTAATGCCTTACATTACTTTATTACTCCCTGGAGAAAGTAACTAGTTACATTACTCGTTACATTACTTTTGCGTTACTCTATAAAATCGCCTGAGATGCATTGTCAAATAATAAATCTTATCCTACGACAACAACATAATATTTAGTTTGGGGTCTGTGAGGCCAAATCTCATCAAATGGTGGTCCATGGCTAAAATGCAGAATACATACTGGACCTTGATATGAAAATGGTTGAAAACCACTGTACCACGTGGTTATAGGCAAATATTAACTTTCCCAATATATTTTCAAATAAAAATAATGAGACTGAGATAAATCAGTAGCCTATATGTTCACAGTGCTTTAGGATCCCTTTCTTTATGATGTGGAGTCCCCTGCTCCATTGCTCATTAAATGTAGTTTTTCATTTCGGCATATTTGGTTTATTTATCTCTGCATTAACTAACTAGTGATTGTGAGAGCACACGTTCTACAACAAACAAACAGACCCTCCCACTGGCAGTGTTGCCAGGTTTTAGAAGAGAAACAAGCAGCCATGTCTATGAAAACAAGCCCAAAAGAAGCCTGACTGGTCTATTATAAAACAAGCCCAAAGTCGCTTATAATAAGCGGACATGGCAACACCCCAACGCCTGCTCTGTCTCTGTGATAGTGGGAGACTGGGAGCTTGCTGTGCAGCGGAAAAGTGCTGTGGAGATTTTAATACCGAGACAACGTAAATGACAGTTATGACACAAGCACTGTAGGCTATATCACAAAAAAACAGACAATGATGTGTCCGGCCAGAGGTTGAGTTGGGAGGAGGACAGGTGGGTCTAAAACCGGACGTCTGGCCACCCTACGAGTCCACGACAGTAACGAAAAATGCTGTGCTGCTGATGATCTGACACCGGTTTGACATGTTCTAGTCCGTACTGCGTTGCCAGCGCACCATTAGTGTTCATGTTCAACTCATCTCCGTTGTGTGCATTATTCTCCAAAGCAACACTGCTGAAAGCAGCCACATGACGCAAGTAACGAGGCGCTGCAGCGACCAGTAACTGTAGTGTGATTATCAAATTTGGAGGAGTAGTGTCGTTATATTACTCGTTACCGACCAAAGTAGTGTCGTTACAGTAACAAGATTTTCCGTTACTCGTTACACCCAACTCTGGTTATCAGTGAACATGTCGTGTACGTTTTCACGGGGGTACATTATTTAACACATTATCAGTGAACATGTCGGGTACCTTTTCACGGGGGTACATTATTCAACACATTATCAGTGAACATGTAGGGTACCTTTTCATGGTACATTATTTAACACATTATCAGTGAATATGTCGGGTACCTTTTCATGGTACATTACTTAACACATTATCAGTGAATATGTCGGGTACCTTTTCATGGAGGTACATTATTCAATACATTATCAGTGAACATGTCGGGTACCTTTTCATGGTACATTATTTAACACATTATAAGTGAATGTGTCGGGTACCTTTTCATGGGGGTACATTATTTAACACGTTATCAGTGAATAAGTTGGGTACCTTTTCATGGGGATACATTATTTAACACGTTATCAGTGAACATGTCGGGTACGTTTTCATGGGGGTACATTATTTAACACGTTATCAGTGAATATGTCGGGTACCTTTTCATGGGGGTCCATTATTTAACACGTTATCAGTGAATGTGTCGGGTACCTTTTCATGGGGGTCCATTATTTAACACGTTATCAGTGAATATGTCAGGTACCTTTTCATGGTACATTATTTAACACATTATCAGTGAATATGTCGGGTACCTTTTCATGGGAGTACATTATTTAACACGTTATCAGTGAACATGTCGTGTACGTTTTCACGGGGGTACATTATTTAACACTTTATCAGTGAACATGTTGGGTACCTTTTCACGGGGGTACATTATTCAACACATTATCAGTGAATATGTCGGGTACCTTTTCACGGGGGTACATTATACAACACATTATCAGTGAACATGTCGGGTACCTTTTCATGGTACATTATTTAACACATTATCAGTGAATATGTCGGGTACCTTTTCATGGTACATTATTTAACACATTATCAGTGAATATCTCGGGTACCTTTTCATGGGGGTACATTATTCAACACATTATCAGTGAATATGTCGGGTACCTTTTCATGGAGGTACATTATTCAACACATTATCAGTGAACATGTCGGGTACCTTTTCATGGTACATTATTTAACACATTATCAGTGAATGTGTCGGGTACCTTTTCATGGGGGTACATTATTTAACACATTATCAGTGAATGTGTCGGGTACCTTTTCATGGGGGTCCATTATTTAACACGTTATCAGTGAATGTGTCGGGTACCTTTTCATGGGGGTACATTATTTAACACGTTATCAGTGAATATGTTGGGTACCTTTTCATGGGGATACATTATTTAACACGTTATCAGTGAACATGTCGGGTACGTTTTCACGGGGGTACATTATTTAACACGTTATCAGTGAACATGTCGGGTACCTTTTCACGGGGGTACATTATTTAACACATTATCAGTGAACATGTCGGGTACCTTTTCATGGTACATTATTTAACACATTGTCAGTGAACATGTCGTGTACCTTTTCATGGGGGTACATTATTTAACACATTATCAGTGAATATGTTGTGTACCTTTTCATGGGGGTACATTATTTAACACGTTATCAGTGAATGTGTCGGGTACCTTTTCATGGGGGTCCATTATTTAACACGTTATCAGTGAATATGTCGGGTACCTTTTCATGGGAGTACATTATTTAACACGTTATCAGTGAACATGTCGTGTACGTTTTCACGGGGGTCCATTATTTAACACTTTATCAGTGAACATGTTGGGTACCTTTTCACGGGGGTACATTATTCAACACATTATCAGTGAACATGTCGGGTACCTTTTCATGGTACATTATTTAACACATTATCAGTGAATATGTCGGGTACCTTTTCATGGTACATTATTTAACACATTATCAGTGAATATCTCGGGTACCTTTTCATGGGGGTACATTATTCAACACATTATCAGTGAACATGTCGGGTACCTTTTCATGGTACATTATTTAACACATTATCAGTGAACATGTCGTGTACCTTTTCATGGTACATTATTTAACACATTATCAGTGAATGTGTCGGGTACCTTTTCATGGGGGTCCATTATTTAACACGTTATCAGTGAATATGTTGTGTACCTTTTCACGGGGGTACATTATTGAACACATTATCAGTGAACATGTCGGGTACCTTTTCATGGGGATACATTATTTAACACGTTATCAGTGAACATGTCGGGTACCTTTTCACGGGGGTACATTATTGAACACATTATCAGTGAACATGTCGGGTACCTTTTCACGGGGGTACATTATTGAACACATTATCAGTGAACATGTCGGGTACCTTTTCGTCGCTGTACAACATCTTCTCGGTGGCGGACTCGGGGTGTTTCTCCAGGATGTGCAGCATGGCGTCGTGCAGCGTCAGGTAGAACATGGACGGAAGGACCTCGTCGTCGAAGAAAGCACAGCCATGAAACTTCTCCAGGATGTACGCTGTGTAGAGACAGACAGACAGACACCATGAAACGTCTCCAGGATGTACGCTGTGTAGAGAAAGACAGACAGACAGACACCATGAAACGTCTCCAGGATGTACACTGTGTAGAGACAGACAGAGAGAGACATCAGATCAATGCTTCTCAAACTGGTTTGGCTTCAATATACTATAGCCCCTTTTCCTTATTTGTTGCTCAAAGTACCTCATTTTCCTGATTTGTGGTAATCCCTTTTAAAGACTTACTGTCGCACGCCACGATGTAGACGTCAACTTCAACTCGGATCAGTTCTTTCAGTGCCTGAAACAAAAAAAATCATCCCCTCCCTTATATTTTTTGCAGTGGTGTAAAGTAACTAAGTACTTTTACTAAAGTACTGTACATACTTGAGTACAATTTTGAGGAATTATTTTGGAATAGTATATAACTTTTACGTCTCCACTACAATTGTTTGAAAACTTTAATTACTAGTTACTTTGTAGATTTTGATTATTACATATACATTAACCACTTCAGCACTAAATACATTTCGGCCATTTGAAAATAGCTGATATGCAAACTCACAATGCGAGCTATTTGAGCTTGTACAGTATATCTGCTATTTTCCAAAAGTTCTGCTCAACGAGCACTTTTACTTTTGGTACTTTAAGTACATTTTGATGCCAATTCTTTTGTAATATTTTGATTCCAGACTTATCCATATTCCAGACTTTCCAGAGTATCTGTACTTTTTTCACCACTGAAATGGTTAATGATGCATTTATATAGCGCCTTTATCCAAGGCGCTTTACAGAGATTGTGCATTGCATTCACCCATTCACACACCTTTACATAGATTGTGCATTACATTCACCCATTCACACACCTTTACATACATTGTGCATTACATTCACCCATTCACACACCTTTAAATACATTGTGCATTACATTCACCCATTCACACACATTCACACACATTTACATAGATTGTGCATTACATTCACCCATTCACACACCTTTACATACATTGTGCATTACATTCACCCATTCACACACACATTCACACACCTTTACATAGATTGTGCATTACATTCACCCATTCACACACACATTCACACACCTTTACATAGATTGTGCATTACATTCACCCATTCACACACCTTTACATACATTGTGCATTACATTCACCCATTCACACACACATTCACACATCTTTACATATATGGTGCATTACATTCACCCATTCACACACACATTCACACACCTTTACATAGATTGTGCATTACATTCACCCATTCACACACACATTCACACACCTTTACATAGATGGTGCATTACATTCACCCATTCACACACACATTCACACACCTTTACATAGATTGTGCATTACATTCACCCATTCACACACACACACATTCACACACCTTTACATAGATTGTGCATTACATTCACCCATTCACACACACATTCACACATCTTTACATAGAGGGTGCATTACATTCACCCATTCACACACACATTCACACACCTTTACATACATTGTGCATTACATTAACCCATTCACACACACACACATTCACACATCTTTACATAGATGGTGCATTACATTCACCCATTCACACACACAATCACACACTTTTACATACATTGTGCATTACATTCACCCATTCACACACACATTCACACATCTTTACATAGATGGTGCATTACATTCACCCATTCACACACACATTCACACACCTTTACATACATTGTGCATTTCATTCACCCATTCACACACACATTCACACATCTTTACATACATTGTGCATTACATTCACCCATTCACACACACATTCACACATCTTTACATAGATGGTGCATTACATTCACCCATTCACACACACATTCACACACCTTTACATACATTGTGCATTTCATTCACCCATTCACACACACATTACAATTTACAATTTAGGCATTTAGCAGACGCTCTTAATCCAGAGCGACTTACATTTAAGCAAGAACAAAAGCATGGGAATACATGAAAGCATTTATCATGAAACATGCGTAAGCTAAGAAGGTAACAGTGGAATATCTATATGATGAAACTATACATACACTATACATATAAACTATACATATTCACTACTATGCTATACATATGTACTATGGCGTGCTATGACTATATACAATACAATTATAGTGCTGTCTACATAACATGCTATAAGTCTGTGTCAAATGCTATCTAAGCCAACAGAAATGCTATCTAAGGGGTTAGGGTAAGTGCTATGGGCCATGATGGAGTCTGAAAAGGTGGGTTTTCAGGCTACGGCGGAAGATTGGGAGTGATGCTGCAGTTCTGACTGCAATGGGAAGTGCATTCCACAGTTTTGGAGCCAGAAGGGAGAAGAGTTTGGGACGTGTGGAGCGTTGTCCCGGCGTTTTTAGTGAGGGTACTTCCAGTTTCCCTGCGTTGGCTGATCTGAGTGCGCGGGAGGGTTTGTAGGGTTCAATCATACTTGTAAGATATGGGGGAGCCATACCTTTGGTTGCTTTGAATGCCAGCATCAGAGTTTTGTATTCTGTGCGGGCAGCGACCGGGAGCCAGTGGAGGGAGCGGAGCAGGGGGGAGACATGTGAGAATTTTGGCTGGTTGAAGACCAAGCGAGCTGCTGCATTTTGGATCAGCTGGAGAGGCTTAAGTGCACATGCTGGTAGGCCAGTAAGGAGGGAGTTACAATAGTCGAGTTTTGACAAGACTGTTGTCTGGATTAGGAGCTGGGCTGATTCCTGGGTGAGGAACGGTCTAATTCGTCGTATGTTATAGAGTGTGAACCTACATGATCGAGTGACAGCTGTGATGTGAGCTTTGAACGAGAGCTGACTGTCCAGGACAACGCCAAGATTCCTGGCTGTTGGGACAGACGTTACCAGGGCGTTGTCTACGGAAATAGTTAGCTCCCGCATAGGGCAGGACTTAGCCTTCCGATGGCAGCGGAAACCATGCAAGGCACCAACCAGCACATGGGGAGCAATTAGGGGTTCAGAGTCTTGCTCAAGGACACTTCGACACTAACTCTGGGAGAGCCCACAGGGATCGAACTGGCAACCTTACGGTTACCATCCAGCCACTCTACCCCTGAACCACCGCCACCCCTACCCCTGAAGGTTAGAAGCAGGGCTGACCGATTTGAGGCTCTTGAGGGCAGAGATGTCCAGGAAGGACACGGCAGAGAAGTCCAGCACCAGGCTGTGGAGGTCCAGTCTGGGCACGCTGATGTTGGCGGGGAGCTCAGAGTTCCAGTCGATCTTTATGGGAAGGTCCTTGAAGTCCACGGGCAGGTCCAGGTCCTCCAGGTTCTTCTCGTCGTCGTCCCCCAAGTCGTGCATGGGACCGCACGAGCTGTTGGCGAAGCCTTTCTGCAACGCGCACGGCAGAGAGCAATTAGCAAAGCAACGGCGCCAGTGTTGTTTTTGGCAGCAAATTTCTATTTTAGTCACCTGGAAAGTCTAGTTTTAGTCGACTAAATGTCATAAGATTTTAGTCGACTAAATCTGCAGTTGATTTAGTCGACTAAAATGTCTTTTGGCGGGCATTGATGCCGTCGTAATGACTTTACACTTGCTGAAAATAGCGGATCTACAAGCTCGATGCGTTGTGGGCTTGTAGATCGGATATTTTCAGCATGCAACCAAGTGTAAAATGACTCATACTGGATCTCTTGTCCACTAGTCCCTTCCTAACATTTTAGTCTAGTTTTTATTTGTTGATGAAATTGTTGTCTTAGTTTTAGTCATCATAGCTTAATTTTCATTTAGTTTTCGTCAGTGAAAAAAGGTAGTCGACGAAAACAACACTGTAGAGAGCATTTATTAGCATTGTGATTTAGAATTCAGGCCTGATTCACTAAGGCTGTTTACATCCATATTTTGGGTGTAAAAGGAGTTTTCCAAAATGTCCACGTTATGGAGACGATTTTGTCCACAATTCCATGCTGTATTGATGTGGTGCCATATCAACACAGCAATGACCATTCTACTACATTCTCTAATTGTGTTTAGACTTCTTGCAAATGAAGTAATGCAGATGTTTAACAATAACTTAACTCTTGAGAGCGTAAAGTGAAACATTTGGTTTCACTTGACACTTTCACGAGTTAAGATCTAATAAGGGTCCATTTGGTTACCATTAACACTATACTCACCGCACTCCATTTCAGGTCTCCTTTCTTCAGAAGCTTTCGGATCATCCTCAGAGCCTTGTTTCGCTTCCTCAACACCCTCAGAGGGTTAAATCCGATCTGAAACCACATTGGTGTAAATAAATGATACAGTAATAGGTTTGTTTAATGCCCCCCCCCCATTAATGACATCTATTATTCGTGTTTTTTTGCCATGTTGAAATACTAAAGAAGAGAACCTCAAATTGCCATCTATTGCTGTACTTTAATATATTTATATTTTGATGAGAAATATTGTTTATGGAATATATTCCATGGGGTAATATAGCCGTGTTTAGTGGAAGCCCCATTCATGTTAATTTAACTCAGATTTACAGAACCATAAGGGTCCATTTGGTTACAAACTATCCCACTGAGCAATAGCCGGCAATTAGACGCGCGTCTAAAAATGCGATAAAAAACGGCTAAAAATGAAAGTTTTTTAGACGTCTATTCTTAGATTAGACGTTGATTCGCGGTTGTTTAAACGTCTATATATATAGAGGGATCAGTGGGATCATTTAGCTGGGGACCCCCTGGAACTCCCTCAAGGACCCCTGGGGGTCCCCGGACCTCACTCTGGTAACCACTGGTTTATGGCCTCCAGTTTCCCAGCTCATTTGATCTTCCTCGTCTTCATGGCGATTGGCTGAAATCCAATTTGGAGTCGTTTTAAGTCCACTAAACAAACGGCTCCTCCTTTTAACTTTGGACGGTTATATAATCATGAAACATTGATAACGAAACGAGAGATCAAAGCGATCTGGGCTCTCTGGAGATGGACATACGTACGGCTTCCACCAGCTTGCTCCTGAAGAAGTCGATGTTGGCAAAGAAGAGCGGAGCAGGAATCCGAAATATCTTCACTCCCTCCGGCTCGTAAATCTGTGAAGACGACAATGTTTACGGTCTAGGACAGCAGACCAGTGGGTTTATCAACCCTTTTCATGCCAAGGTCCATTTATTTATTCATGCATTTTGAGCTACGGAACCACCGTTTGATGACATTTAGCCTCACAGACCCATTTGAGCCACGGACCACCGTTTGATGACATTTAGCCTCTCAGACCCATTTGAGCCACGGGACCACCGTTTGATGACATTTAGCCTCTCAGACCCATCTGAGCCACGGAACCACCGTTTGATGACATTTAGCCTCTCAGACCCATTTGAGCCACGGACCACCGTTTGATGACATTTAGCCTCTCAGACCCATCTGAGCCACGGACCACCATTTGATGACATTTATCCTCTCAGACCCATCTGAGCCACGGAACCACCGTTTGATGACATTTAGCCTCTCAGACCCATTTGAGCCACGGAACCACCGTTTGATGACATTTAGCCTCTCAGACCCATTTGAGCCACGGACCACCATTTGCAGGAGCAAAGCCCACTTACGCTGAGGAAGTCCTTCCTGTCTCTGTAGATGTCTGTCCCTTTGATGTTGGCCAGGACACTGCAGCGCGGGCTGTAAGATCAACACCACATGTTAACCCATTCTGAACGGGCACCCATTTTGGTGTTGGCATCATGTTATGCTTTAGCTATTGAAAAATAGCAGATCTACAAGCTCATATCGCGCCACCGAGTGGCGCGATACGAGCTTGTAGGTCTGCTATTTTTGAAAAATCGAAGACACTTTTAGAATCTGATCTCAGGTCAGAATGGGTTAATAATGAAACTGTCAGGATGTAATAGACATTTTTAGAATCTGATCTCAGGTCAGAATGGGTAAATGTCCAGGACGCTGCAGCGCTGCAAGGTCAGCACAACATCTCAGCGGCTGCCTTCATATGCTTGTTTGTCGTGTTTATTTCGAATATGCCAATAAAACAGAAACAATTCTTTGCATTTCGCATCGCAAAGAAAAACTATTTAAATACATAGATTAGAATATAGCAAGAAGAAATAAAAGGAAAAGATAAAAGACAAGGAAAGAAATCTAAGCAATATGCACCACTTTATTCATTCTGAATACATACACAAATAAAAGGCAAGATGCATAAAACTACAGTAATAATCCTACTATAAATGTGCCACGTCTCTGTGTGTGTGTGTGGGTGCTATGACAAGTTGACAACGGGTACCGTCCTAAAGTCGGCTCTTCGGTGCTACTGAACATTTCTGACGAGCGGAAATCATTTCGGCACTACAGCGCCGAAACAGCAGTAAAATAGGAGTATGAATCGTCCCTAAGACAGGATGGAATGTGAAAAATCAAACGGATCCGACTTGATCAGATGTAAATGGTACTTACAACTGAGCCCTGATGACCACGGAGAGAAGCTCCACTCCCAGGCCCGCAGCCAGACCCAGGTCCAAACCCAGGAGGATGGACGCCAGACACGTCCCCAACCACACCACCTGGAGAGGAACCACCACACATTAAATGGTGCATTTATATATCGCCTTTATCCAAGGCGCTTTACATAGATTGTGCATTACATTCACCCATTCACACACCGATGGCAGCGGAAACCATGCAAGGCACCAACAACCAGCACATCAGGAGCAATTAGGGGTTCAGTGTCTTGCTCAAGGACACTTCGACACTAACTCTGGGGGAGCCCGGGTTCGAACTGGCAACCTTGCGGTTACCATCCAGCCACTCTACCCCTGAGCCACCGCCGCCCCTAAACACCTTACACACCTGGACACCCACACATTAAACACGTTGGCAGGTATCGATACACTTTTAGACCGACATGTTTGTGCCAGCATGGATGATTACATTTATTTCTTGATCGCCTCTTGTCTTGATTTTTTAAACATGACGTCATGGGCCGCTATGCTCCATAGCAGGCTTGATAAGCCCAAAGCTTATTGATACTGGGTACTCAATAAGCTTAGCTTACTGATAACGGGTACTACTCAATAAACTTAGCTTACTGATAACGGGTACTCAATAAGCTTAGCTTACTGATAACGGGTACTCAATAAGCTTAGCTTACTGATAACGGGTACTCAATAAGCTTAGCTTACTGATAACGGGTACTCAATAAGCTTAGGTTACTGATAACAGGTACTCAATAAGCTTAGCTTACTGATAACGGGTACTACTCAATAAGCTTAGCTTACTGATAACGGGTACTACTCAATAAGCTTAGCTTACTGATAACAGGTACTCAATAAGCTTAGCTTACTGATAACGGGTACTACTCAATAAGCTTAGCTTAATGATAACGGGTACTACTCAATAAGCTTAGCTTACTGATAACGGGTACTACTCAATAAGCTTAGCTTACTGATAACGGGTACTACTCAATAAGCTTAGCTTACTGATAACGGGTACTACTCAATAAGCTTAGCTTACTGATAACGGGTACTCAATAAGCTTGGTATCAGATTTCTTCGGGTATCGGTTATCGAGCTCCATCCCTATCGGTGTGTGAATGGCCTGCATGCGTGAATGTACAGTAATGAACAATCTATGTAAAGCGCTTTGGATACAAACGATTTACTATATATACTTTGTTACATAAATATTTATATACTGTACCATACCTAGATGGTTGGTTACTTACACAGTCTAAATGTAATGTACACTAATATAGATATACTGTACCATACCTAGATGGTTGGTTATATAGATATACTGTACCATACCTAGATGGTTGGTTATATTTATATACTGTACCATACCTAGATGGTTGGTTACTTACACAGTCTGGCCTGTCTCGTCTCCACAGGTAAACCACGTCTCTGAACTGCATCAGCATTCCCTTCAGGTTGACGATGACCACGGCGCCCAGCACTGACTGTTAACACAGAGGTCAAAGGTTACGATTCTTTCAGAGCGAACGCTTTTAACTGAAATCTTTGCTTCTGTGGGGGGGTCCCTGGAACAACATACATTCAGATGAGGGTCGGCGGCCAAATACATATAAACAAGGTTAGCTTTATTGTCCCTTGGGGGAAATTGGTTTGCAGCCAGATCATAGTAAAAATACACACAACAACAACATTCAATACAAGACTAAGATCTAAGAACAGGGCACTAGAGACAGAGACATTCATGACATTCAATAGTAGCAAAGTCAGCAAAAGTGCATTAGTGGGCAGTATGTGCAAAGAGGCAAGAATTAAAAAAAAAGTGCTATCTGCTGTTCAGCAGTTGAATAGCAGCCGGGACAAAGGATAGTTTGAACCGATTGGTCCTCAGCCGGAGGTCCAGACTCCAGTAGGACTGGTTTACCTTTGGGAGGGTGTTACCTTTGGGAGGGGGTTACCTTTGGGAGGGGGTTTACCTTTGGGAGGTTTACCTTTGGGAGGGGGTTACCTTTGGGAGGAGGGGTTACCTTTGGGAGGGGGTTACCTTTGGGAGGAGGGTTTACCTTTGGGAGGGGGTTTACCTTTGGGAGGGGTTTACCTTTGGGAGGGGTTTACCTTTGGGAGGGGGTTACCTTTGGGAGGGGGTTTACCTTTGGGAGGAGGGTTTACCTTTGGGAGGGGTTTACCTTTGGGAGGGGGTTACCTTTGGGAGGGGTTTACCTTTGGGAGGGGGTTACCTTTGGGAGGGGTTTACCTTTGGGAGGGGTTTACCTTTGGGAGGAGGGTTTACCTTTGGGAGGAGGTTACCTTTGGGAGGGGGTTTACCTTTGGGAGGAGGGTTTACCTTTGGGGGGGGTTTACCTTTGGGAGGGGGTTACCTTTGGGGGGGGGTTTACCTTTGGGAGGAGGGTTTATCTTTGGGAGGGGGTTTACCTTTGGGAGGGGGTTTACCTTTGGGAGGAGGGTTTACCTTTGGGAGGAGGGTTTACCTTTGGGGGGGGGTTTACCTTTGGGAGGGGGTTTACCTTTGGGAGGGGGTTTACCTTTGGGAGGTGGGTTACCTTTGGGAGGGGGGTTACCTTTGGGAGGGGGGTTACCTTTGGGAGGGGGTTTACCTTTGGGAGGGGGTTACCTTTGGGAGGGGGTTACCTTTGGGAGGGGGTTTACCTTTGGGAGGGGTTACCTTTGGGAGGGGGTTTACCTTTGGGAGGGGTTACCTTTGGGAGGGGGTCCAGTAGGACTGGTTTACCTTTGGGAGGGGGTCCAGTAGGAATCCCAGGGATAAGGTGACGACCATCACTATTATCGCCGACAGCAAACCAGCGACCTGGAGGACAAGATAGATTAACTTTAACGGTGCCGGAGATTAGCGACACACACACACACACACACACACACACACACACACACACACACACACACACACACACACACACACACACACACACACACACACACACACACACGATGACGGAGTCATACCTGAGTCTTCCCCCCCGTGCTCTCCTGAACGGCGCTCCTGGACAGAGCCGTGCTCGCCGAGAACGAGTTGAAGGACGCTCCGAAGATGTTGCTGGTCCCGAAGGCGATCAGCTCCTACAGCACAGGACCAGGGGGGGGGGGGGGTGGGAGGTAACTGAGTATATTAAGCCCTTTTGGTGTTTTAAAGCATTATGTTATACAATTTACAATTTAGGCATTTAGCAGACGCTCTTAATCCAGAGCGACTTACATTAAGCAAAAAAGCATGGGAATACATCACATAAGAACATTTATCATGAAACATGCGTAAGCTAAGAAAGTAACAGTGGAATATCTATATAATGAAACTATACATATAAACTATACATATATACTATACTATGCTATACATATGACCTATGACGTGCTATGACTACATACAATGCAATTATAGTGCTGTCTACATAACATGCTATAAGTCTGTATCAAATGCTATCCAAGTCTACAGAAATGCTATCTAAGGGGGTAGGGTAAGTGCTATGGGCCATGATGGAGTCTGAAAATACTTTAGCTATTGCAAAATAGCAGATCTACAAGCTCGTAGGAGCTTGTAGATCTTAAATGCTTAATGTTAAAATGTGGCTCAAATCTTTGAATATATTATATTCTTTCAGAGCGAACGTTTTTAACTCAAATCTTTGTTTCTGGGGGAGATCCCTGGAACAACATACATTCAGATGAGGGTCAGCGGGCCAATTACATATACTTTTGGGGATCCTTGACATGATGTTTGAGAACGACCGACATAGAAACATGAGGCACTCCAACATAAAATAAGCGAGACTGGCTCAGATGCAATTTCTCATGTTTATTTGAGAACGCTGACGCGTTTCAGCAAAAACAACCTGCTTCAGAGCAGACAAAATACTTTCTTTAAGTCTACAATAGAGAGTGACATCATCATTAAACCCGGAAGTTATGCAGGAATGCCTACAAAAAACTACTTTCTGGCCTTGACAGCCCCATACACACAAACAGAAAAGTCCAATCTGATTGCATTAAACAACATTAAACAATGTTAAACTCACTTTGCCTTTTGCTTTGCCACTCGATGTGCCATTCACTTTAAGCATGCGCATACCCTCTATAGTGTAAATAGTGTTACATATGTGCTACACGCAGCTACAGTAGTGGCTGCTTTTATATACCGGTATGCACAAAATGTATTCAGAATGAATGAATTCCAAACAGAGATTCATGCCCAGCTGTTTACATGGAACCTGATTAGCGTTCGTTTACAAGACCAAAGCATTCATGTAAACGCAGTGTGATTAAGCAGTGCCCACCTGGTTTCCATCGATGGTGTAATCGTGCTTGACCGAGTAGACCTTGGCGACGGAGAAGGCCACGGCAAAGCCTACGATGGCCATGGGGAACGCCTCCACCGCCGTCTCCTGGAAGATGTGCAGGTTGGGGGCGCTGGGGGCCTGGTACCTGGGAACGGACCAGGTGACGTTAGATTGGGTTGGGGGCGCTGGTACCTGGAAGCGGACCAGGTGACGTTAGATTGGGTTGGGGGCGCTGGTACCTGGGAGCGGACCAGGTGACGTTAGATTGGGTTGGGGGTGCTGGTACCTGGGGGCGGACCAGGTGACGTTAGATTGGGTTGGGGGCGCTGGTACCTGGGAGCGGACCAGGTGACGTTAGATTGGGTTGGGGGCGCTGGGGGCCTGGTACCTGGGAACGGACCAGGTGACGTTAGATTGGGTTGGGGGCGCTGGGGGCCTGGTACCTGGGAACGGACCAGGTGACGTTAGATTGGGTTGGGGGCGCTGGGGGCCTGGTACCTGGGAATGGACCAGGTGACATTAGATTGGGTTGGGGGCGCTGGGGGCCTGGTACCTGGGAACGGACCAGGTGACGTTAGATTGGGTTGGGGGCCTGGTACCTGGGAATGGACCAGGTGACGTTAGATGGGGGGGGGGCCTGGTACCTGGGAACGGACCAGGTGACGTTAGATTGGGTTGGGGGGGCGCTGGGGGCCTGGTACCTGGGAACGGACTAGGTGACGTTAGATTGGGTTGGGGGGGGGGGGGGTGCTGGTACCTGGGAATGGTCCAGGTGACGTTAGATTGGGTTGGGGGGCGCTGGTACCTGGGAACGGACCAGTTGACGTTAGATTGGGTTGGGGGGCGCTGGTACCTGGGAGCGGACCAGGTGACGTTAGATTGGGTTGGGGGGCGCTGGTACCTGGGAACGGACTAGGTGATGTTAGATTGGCCCACTGAGCCGGGTCAGTTTGAGCAGGTTTGAGAAGGCCGGTTTACAGACACAGTAATGTAAAAAGAAAAGGAAAAAAAAGGAAATTAAAGAAAAACATGTATTTTGGCTGCATATCTGTGTGCAGTTGTGTGTTTGACTATGACAAAGTAAGCCGACACGAGTCCTTTTTTACAAAAGAGTCATTGCATGTCATTCATGTGTTTTTATTGTGTTTTCAATTTTGCACTTCATTTTTCTGTGAATGCTCTGTGTGGTAGTGTGCAGCAAATGCTTAGTTGTGTGTGTAGCCTACTCAATGAATGGTATGTGTGTGTCATTTGGAAATATAGCTGTGTGTATAATATACCAAATGAAAGCACGCGTTCCATTTTGGGAACAGTTAAATAAGAGATTCGATGGCATGCATTTGACCTCAATCTGTAAGGTGACCGCGACCTGTCGGGGCAGCCGACCTGCCGGTCACTCCCACTGAAGCTCCACTAAAATATACTCCCTGTAATCAAGTGATGTCATACACAGAGAGGTAACAAGATTATGTTTTCCTCCCAGAATTTTCCCCAGTGAGGGGTGGGAGAGGCTGCACAGCGGACGGCTGGACTTTGAATTTCTCTAACTATAAACTTTCATGACAGCAGACAGCCTAAGTACAAATATAATTTATGAAAAGTGAAGTCTGTTCACAGAAGTTGTTGTAGGATATGTGGGGATTATCTGATGAGGTACCATTTGAGTGTGCGAAACCTTACATATACTAAATAATACTAAATTGTTTATAGGGTCAATATAAGTAAAATAATATAGCTTTTCCACAGGAGTATCTTTTTATATTTTTCCAAAAAGAATACAAACAGCCAATAGCATATTAAAAAGTTATCCCCCTCACTGGTGAAAATTCCGGGAGGAAAAACGAGCAAGCACTGGGGTGAGTTGTCCAGTATTCCAAAGAGAGAGAGAGAGAGGTAGAGAGAGAGACATTCAGAACGTCTTACCCTTCAGGAATGTGACCGACCACGTCGACCTTAAATCTGTTCCTGAAGTCGTAGGCGTAGGAAATCCCACAGGCGATGACCGTCTGAGAACGGAAACCGTCAGAAACACAGCGTCAATGTCGTCGAGTCCTGCACCGTTGCTACACTCCCACTTTCTTTAGTAATATCAGTGTTGTTTTTGGCAGCAAAATTTGATTTTAGTTGTTTTTTTTGTCGTAGTCTCTTGAATAGTTTTCATTTAGTTTGACTAAGTCTACAGTTGATTTATTCGACTAAAATGTATGTTGGCGGGCCTTGATGCCTGTTGTAATGGCTGATTTTACACTTGCTGAAAATAGCCGATCTACAAGCTCACAACGCGTCGCAGTAGATCAGCTATTTTCAGCATTAAAACAGAGTGTAAAATGACTTATAGTGGATCTCTTGTCCACTAGTCCCTTCCTAGACATTTTTAGTCTAGTTTTTATTTTTTGACGAAATTGACAAAAAGTATATTTAGTCTTAGTTTTAGTCATCATAGCTTAGTTTTCATTTAGTTTCCATGTAATTTTCGTCAGTGAAAAAAGGTAGTCGACGAACATTTTTCGTCTTGGTTTTAGTCGACAAAAACAACACTGTATACATACTCCAGCAAAGTTAGTCAGTACTCGAGTAAATGTACTTTACATTATTTTACAACACTGCCGGTTTCAGGATGAGGAATTGGTTAATGATTTGTCGGTGTGATTTCCCTTTGAAGTTTTGGAATTTCCTTTTATAATACAATGCCATATAATCAAAGACACTGTAGTCACTATAGTCATAAATAAGAACATAATGTATGATACTACTGTTTGCCACATTGACACTGACTCAGCTAAATACAGTCACTCAACTAACGCACTTAATGGTGGCGGTGTCAAAGGTCCCTCGTGGGGTTGGCGAAAAGGGCCTTTCGTTCTGTGTGGAGTTTGCATGTTCTCCCCGTGTCCTCAGGCCCTAGAGTTTAGGGTAGGTACCCTCACATGTTCTCCCCGTGTCCCCATAGGGTAGGTGCCCTCACATGTTCTCCCCGTGTCCTCTAGGGTAGGTACCCTCACATGTTCTCCCCGTGTCCCCATAGGGTAGGTGCCCTCACATGTTCTCCCCGTGTCCTCTAGGGCAGGTAGCCTCACATGTTCTCCCCGTGTCCCCTAGGGCAGGTACCCTCACATGTTCTCCCCGTGTCCCCTAGGGTAGGTACCCTCACATGTTCTCCCCGTGTCCCCTAGGGCAGGTACCCTCACATGTTCTCCCAGTGTCCCCTAGGGTAGGTACCCTCACATGTTCTCCCCGTGTCCCCTAGGGCAGGTAGCCTCACATGTTCTCCCCGTGTCCCCTAGGGCAGGTAGCCTCACATGTTCTCCCCGTGTCCCCTAGGGCAGGTAGCCTCACATGTTCTCCCCGTGTCCTCTAGGGTAGGTACCCTCACATGTTCTCCCCGTGTCCCCATAGGGTAGGTGCCCTCACATGTTCTCCCCGTGTCCTCTAGGGCAGGTAGCCTCACATGTTCTCCCCGTGTCCCCTAGGGCAGGTAGCCTCACATGTTCTCCCAGTGTCCCCTAGGGTAGGTACCCTCACATGTTCTCCCCGTGTCCCCTAGGGCAGGTACCCTCACATGTTCTCCCAGTGTCCCCTAGGGTAGGTACCCTCACATGTTCTCCCCGTGTCCCCTAGGGCAGGTAGCCTCACATGTTCTCCCCGTGTCCCCTAGGGCAGGTAGCCTCACATGTTCTCCCCGTGTCCCCTAGGGCAGGTAGCCTCACATGTTCTCCCCGTGTCCTCTAGGGTAGGTACCCTCACATGTTCTCCCTGTGTGACCTCTATGGGGATGGGATCTCACCATTATGACCTCTATGGGGATGGGAACCGGCATCTTGGCTTTGTATCTGTCGTTGATCTCCTTGACGGCGAACACCACCACCATGATGATCAGAGACGTCACCAGGTCACAGATGTTGGTGGAGCTGATCTGACCGAAGAGGATCTCCAGGGTCTGAGGAGGAGAACACGAAGAGTTAACACACCCTGGGCACGTTTTCCTGTGGGTCTGGAAGTTCCGGGACCCCCCCCCCCCCCCCCACACGGGTGTGATTCCTTTACTCACATATATGATAGCGAGCGGTCCGCTGAGGCCCGGGACCGTCAGGCCCAGGACGAACTTCAGCTGCGACACCAGGATGTGGACGGCGGCGGCGGTGGTGAAGCCAGAGATCAGGGTGTCCGACAGGTACATGACCACGAAGCCCACCTGGAAGATCCCCATGCCCAGCTGGACAGGGAGATACAAGAATATATTTAATAGATCCCCATGCCCAGCTGGACACGCACAACGCCAGGCAGGGAGATACAAGAACATATTTAATAGATCCCCATGCCCAGCAGGACACACAACGCCAGGCAGGGAGATACAAGAACATATTTAATAGATCCCCATGCCCAGCTGGACACGCACAACGCCAGGCAGGGAGATACAAGAACATATTTAATAGATCCCCATGCCCAGCAGGACACACAACGCCAGGCAGGGAGATACAAGAACATATTTAATAGATCCCCATGCCCAGCAGGACACACAACACCAGGCAGGGAGATACAAGAACATATTTAATAGATCCCCATGCCCAGCTGGACGCACAACGCCAGGCAGGGAGATACAAGAACATATTTAATAGATCCCCATGCCCAGCAGGACACACAACGCCAGGCAGGGAGATACAAGAACATATTTAATAGATCCCCATGCCCAGAAGGACACACAACGCCAGGCAGGGAGATACAAGAACATATTTAATAGATCCCCATGCCCAGCAGGACACACAACGCCAGGCAGGGAGATACAAGAACATATTTAATAGATCCCCATGCCCAGCAGGACACACAACGCCAGGCAGGGAGATACAAGAAGATATTATTTTAACCCATTTTGACCTGAGGACGATTCTACAAATACCTTCTAAATCCTGACAGTGTTCTGAAAAACCCTATGTTTCTATTTCAGTCGTTCTCAAAAAATGTCTTGTGAAGGACCCCCAACAATATATGTAATTGGGCCGCCGAGCCGACCCCCATCTGAAAATATGTACAATCTGCATTCATAGATGTTCCTAGAAGCTGTGTCATTGGTCGCAAATCGACCAATTAATTGCATTTTTATAGCGTTTTATTAATTTTTTTATAGCACTTTACAATGGTTCATTCATTCATACATTGGGAGGTGAAGCGGCAAACAGTCACTTCTCACATTGGCAAGCTCACACCGACCGACTCATTGGAGGCAATGTAGGGTTCAGTGTCTTGCCCAAGGACACTTCCACATGTGGACAGGAGGAGGAGCCGGGACTCGAACCGCCGACCCAGGGATCATTGGACGACCTGCTCTACCTCCTGAGCCACAGCCGCCCTATGACAAAGCTTCTAGGAAAATCTTTGAGTGCAGATTGTGGCCCCTAGATGTGTCACGGCTAAGACACACACTTGTTAGAAGAAAAACTAAACAAAAAGCGTTGAAACCTTTTTTTCTTCTTTGTAATTATTTAATCGGCCCCAAAACATTGTGTTTATTGTCATGATTTGTCACAACTCCAGTTGGCTTTGTCCGCGGCGTAAACGTCTTTAAATAAATACTTTTGCAAAAGTCTATGAGGAAAATGAACGGGGAATTATTTTCCGGGTCTCTCGTCGTCATGAAAGGGGGCGGGACTCCGACTGTAATCAACCCCTGAACGTTATCAAAGTGACACTATAGCTGTAATCAACCCCTGAACGTTATCAAAGTGACACTATAGCTGTAATCAACCCCTGAACGTTATCAAAGTGGCACTATAGCTGTAATCAACCCCTGAACGTTATCAAAGTGGCACTATAGCTGTTATCAACCCCTGAACGTTATCAAAGTGACACTATAGCTGTAATCAACCCCTGAACGTTATCAAAGTGACACTATAGCTGTTATCAACCCCTGAACGTTATCAAAGTGACACTATAGCTGTAATCAACCCCTGAACGTTATCAAAGTGGCACTATAGCTGTTATCAACCCCTGAACGTTATCAAAGTGACACTATAGCTGTAATCAACCCCTGAACGTTATCAAAGTGGCACTATAGCTGTAATCAACCCCTGAACGTTATCAAAGTGGCACTATAGCTGTTATCAACCCCTGAACGTTATCAAAGTGGCACTATAGCTGTAATCAACCCCTGAACGTTATCAAAGTGACACTATAGCTGTAATCAACCCCTGAACGTTATCAAAGTGACACTATAGCTGTTATCAACCCCTGAACGTTATCAAAGTGACACTATAGCTGTTATCAACCCCTGAACGTTATCAAAGTGACACTATAGCTGTTATCAACCCCTGAACGTTATCAAAGTGACACTATAGCTGTTATCAACCCCTGAACGTTATCAAAGTGACACTATAGCTGTAATCAACCCCTGAACGTTATCAAAGTGACACTATAGCTGTTATCAACCCCTGAACGTTATCAAAGTGACACTATAGCTGTTATCAACCCCTGTATGTTATCAAAGTGACACTATAGCTGTTATCAACCCCTGTATGTTATCAAAGTGACACTATAGCTGTTATCAACCCCTGTATGTTATCAAAGTGACACTCAGGACAAAACAATGACACACGGGTGAGACTTGGCTTGAATACGATGACGAACTGACTCACAGTCACGTTGTCAGCATTTTAGCGGAGTCACCGTTATGGAAGCTGTGTTATTTTAGCCAGTGGTGTAAAAATAAATAAGTACATTTACCTACGCAATTCTGAGGTATTTGTACTTTACTTGAGTATTTCCAATTTTCTGTACTTGTACTTCTACTCCACTACATCTCAGATCCAAATATTGTACTTTTACTAAACTTTAGTTACTAGTTACTTTGCAGATTTTTATAATTTTTTACAAAACATACATTAACCACTTCAGCCCTATATATATACACACACACATACATTTCGGTCATTTCAACTTTTCAAATGTATAATCATATTTTGAAAATAGCAGATTTACAAGCTCACAATGCGACGAAGTGTGAGCTTGTAGATCAGCTATTTTCAAAATATACATTTGAATACTTGAAATGGGCCATTCTGCACAATGACTACCGACCGGTACTTTTACTTTTAGCACTTTAAGTGCATTTTGATTTGATATTGTTGCAGCATTGATTTTTTTTACTCAAGTCAAAGATTTGAGTACTGTGTGTTATCCCATTTTGGGCGGGAACCCATTTTGGTGTTAGCATCATGTCATGCTTTAGCTATTGAAAAATAGCAGATCTACAAGCTCATAGGGCGCCACTCGGGCTCGCGCTTGTAGGTCTGCTATTTTTGAAAAATCGAAGAACGACTGACATAGAAACATAGCTTTTTCAGAAAACTGTCAGGATGTAGAAGACATTTTTAGAATCTGATCTCAGGTCAGAATGAAAACTGTCAGGATGTAGAAGACATTTTTAGAATCTGATCTCAGGTCAGAATGAAAACTGTCAGGATGTTTTGAAGACATTTTTAGAATCTGATCTCAGGTCAGAATGAAAACTGTCAGGATGTATTGAAGACATTTTTAGAATCTGATCTCAGGTCAGAATGGGTTATTTCACCTGCATGATCCCAGTGAGGAAGGTGACCGAGGAGGCCACTATCACCCTCTGCTCGTCCCGCGTCAGGCCCTGGAACCCCGTGATGTTGACCGCAGGGGGTCCCTGATCTGGGACCAGCCGGGTCACCACCGACCCGATCATCAGGCACAGGACGGGGAACGGACCTGGGAGGGGGAGGGGGGAGGGGGGGGGGAGAGAGAGAGAGAGAGAGAGAGAGAGAGAGAGAGAGAGAGAGAGAGAGAGAAGCAGAGAGGAGAGAGAGATAATAGCAGAAAGAGGGCGAGAGAGAGAGATGGGGAGAGAGAAGAAGAAGAGAGAGAGAGAGAGAGAGAGAGAGAGAGAGAGAGAGAGAGAGAGAGAGAGAGAGAGAGATGGGGAGAGAGAGAAGCAGAGAGGAGAGAGAGAGATAATAGCAGAAAGAGGGAGAGCGAGAGAGAGAGATGGGGAGAGAGAGAAGAAGAAGAGAGAGAGAGAGAGAGAGAGAGAGAGAGAGAGATTGGGAGAGAGAGAGAAGCAGAGAGGAGAGAGAGAGACTTTTTAAGCTGCTTTAAGATATTTTGGATGGCCCACTAAACCCCACACACACACACACACGCACGCACGCACGCACGCACACACACACACACACACACACGCACACGCACACGCACACGCACACGCGCGCACGCGCACACGCACGCGCACACGCACACGCACACGCACACACACACACACACACACACACAGGCCCTTACCCACTGAGATGTGTCGGGACGTGCCGAGGAAGAAATAAACAACGACCGGAAAGAAGGCGGAGAAAAGACCATAACGGACCGGCAGGGAGGCCAGCAGGCAGTACGCCAGACCTGAGGAAAACAAGTAATTACAGAGTTAAATATATAGAGGCTAGCAGGCAGTACGCCAGACCTGAGGAAAACAAGTAATTACAGAGTTAAATATATAGAGGCTAGCAGGCAGTACGCCAGACCTGAGGAAAACAAGTAATTACAGAGTTAAATATATAGAGGCTAGCAGGCAGTACGCCAGACCTGAGGAAAACAAGTAAATACAGAGTTAAATATATAGAGGCTATAGCAGGCAGTACGCCAGTCCTGAGTAAGTAACTCAAAAGTAAGTAAGTAACTCAAGTTTTCAAATGAATGTAGTGGAGTAGAACCAACCTATATAGGTAGACGGAAATCGGAAATACTAAAGTAAAAGTATAAATGTAATGCCTCGACACTGTACTTAAGTACAGTACAGTACTTAGTTCCTTTCCACCACTGCTTAACCCATTTTCTGAAATACCTCATGTTTCTATATCAGTGGTTCTCAATATTTCATGTCAAGGAACCCCCACAATCATATGTACAGTAATTGGCTGAAAATATGTTGTTCCAGGGACCCCCCCCCCCCATCTGAAAATATGTTGTTCCAGGGACCCCCCCCCCCCCCCCACCTGAAAATATGTTGTTCCAGGGACCCCCCCCCCCATCTGAAAATATGTTGTTCCAGGGACCCCCCCCCCCCCCCCCAAATCAAAGATTTGAGTTAAAAACGTTCGCTCTGAAAGAATAATATATTCAAAGATTTGCGCCACATTGTCACGATAAAAAAAAAATAGCAGACCTACAAGTACAAGCTTGTATAGTGCGGCACTCGCAGATCTGCTATTTTTCAATAGCTAAAAGTATAACAAGTGTTATGCTTAAAACACCAAAAGGGGGTTCCCACCCCAGAAAGGGCTAAGATACACTGTGGTGTGTTAATTAGTGAAGATCAGAGCAGGTGTACTGCAGACCCAGAGAGATCAGGGTAATGTTACTGGTAATGGAGGATGGATGGCGTTATTTAGTCACTGAACACCAGAGTACAACCAAATGTACTCCATGGCATCGGTCCAACGCAAGAGGAGCCACATAATGCCCACAGGAGGTGTTGTACAGAGCCTTAGAGATAGACAGAGTTACGCAAACTGCGTTCACTTCATGGGGCTTCAGTCCAATGAAGTGCTGGAATCTGGTGCAAACGCACAGGTCCTGGTCGTACTCCTGGTGAGAGCAGGAGAGGACCTGGTGAGACGTAGGAAGTGCCCGGCCAGGAGTCAACCCACAGTGCCTACTAGTCCCTCCACGCGCCGGATGGCATGCCCAGTACCGGCAGAGTAGTTCTGGAGCAGCAGGACTGATCGAGGGTAGCTACTGGGACGTACGTCGGGACTTGATCAGCCCGGCTGGGTCACCCGAGTGAGGGGTATGAGGTTGGAAGACCCAAAACCCCCGAGGACCTTGGGATACATCACTGAGGATACGTCCCAGTTGAGGACCTTGGTATACATCACTGAGGATACGTCCCAGTTGAGGACCTTGGGATACATCACTGAGGATACGTCCCAGTTGAGGACCTTGGGATACATCACTGAGGATACGTCCCAGTTGAGGACCTTGGGATACATCACTGAGGATACGTCCCAGTTGAGGACCTTGGGATACATCACTGAGGATACGTCCCAGTTGAGGACCTTGGGATACATCACTGAGGATACGTCCCAGTTGAGGACCTTGGGATACATCACTGAGGATACGTCCCAGTTGAGGACCTTGGGATACATCACTGAGGATACGTCCCAGTTCAAGGTTGTTTATTAGTGTCCCCGAAGAGCAAAAGGTTTTACAGCAGGTCATAAGGCTTGAACCACATTATAAATACATCAGTCAGATCAAAGTTATTGCTGCTGGTCGCAAGCGTGCGCTGCACCCGGCCTACTTGTTGTACAGTTGAGGACCTTGGGATACCTCACTGAGGATACGTCCCAGTTGAGGACCTTGGGATACTTCACTGAGGATACGTCCCAGTTGAGGACCTTGGGATAAATCACTGAGGATACGTCCCAGTTGAGGAACTTGGGATACATCACTGAGGATACGTCCCAGTTGAGGACCTTGGGATACATCACTGAGGATACGTCCCAGTTGAGGACCTTGGGATACATCACTGAGGATACGTCCCAGTTGAGGACCTTGGGATACATCACTGAGGATACGTCCCAGTTGAGGACCTTGGGATACATCACTGAGGATACGTCCCAGTTGAGGACCTTGGGATACATCACTGAGGATACGTCCCAGTTGAGGACCTTGGGATACATCACTGAGGATACGTCCCAGTTGAGGACCTTGGGATACATCACTGAGGATACGTCCCAGTTCAAGGTTGTTTATTAGTGTCCCCGAAGAGCAAAAGGTTTTACAGCAGGTCATAAGGCTTGAACCACATTATAAATACATCAGTCAGATCAAAGTTATTGCTGCTGGTCGCAAGCGTGCGCTGCACCCGGCCTACTTGTTGTACAGTTGAGGACCTTGGGATACCTCACTGAGGATACGTCCCAGTTGAGGACCTTGGGATACTTCACTGAGGATACGTCCCAGTTGAGGACCTTGGGATAAATCACTGAGGATACGTCCCAGTTGAGGAACTTGGGATACATCACTGAGGATACGTCCCAGTTGAGGACCTTGGGATACATCACTGAGGATACGTCCCAGTTGCATCCTATAGCAATGTTTTTTTAGTTCAGTGTTATTTATTTTCTTCTTCCATTTCCAGTTTAGTTCAGCTTCTAACCCTAACCCATTAAGATCTGAAGCTGATTCTACAAATGCCTTCTCATCACACTTGTACAATGTTCAATGTACAATGTACGGTCTCTCAGGTCTGCCTCCTCCCTCACCCTGAAAGTCCTCCCAGCCCGTCTCTCCACCATGGGGCTCAAGAGCCTTCAGCCGCTCTGCCCCTCACCTCTGGAACTCTCTCCCCCCTGACATCAGAAACATGGACTCTATCACCATATTTCAAACTCACCTCAAAACCCACCTGTTTAGGCAGGCCTATGACTCTGTGTGACCTCTGTGTCTTCTGCTGCAAGCTGTGCCATAGTTTTCTTTTCTGCTTTTAACTGTGTTCTTGTACTGTTTTTAACCTGTACGGCAACCTTGAGTGCCCTTATTATTATTATTATTGCTTGTTCGCAGCGTACTGTACCTTGCAGTACGGCCACCAGCCCCGTACTGATTCCAGACACGATGTCGCTTAGCAACCACTCTTTGATCTGGTAGATCTTCACCCATTGGATGATGGGCAGGAGAGAGAGGGCGGCGCTTTTCACCCGCTTGGAGTTACATCTGAGGGGAAACAAGTTGAACAAACATCAGTAAATAATATGGTTTACGTCACTGTTTCTTTTAGCTCGCTTGGGCCTCATTCACACCTAAAAGACAGGTGTCTTTTAGATGTGAACGAGGCCTTGGAGTTACATCTGAGGGGAAACAAGTTGAACAAACATCAATAAATATATGGTTTACATCAGTAGTCATTTGTTGGTCATGGACAATTTTTGGGGGGTCCCATACATACAAATTGGTTTATGAATTAAATTCATGAAGAAATCAAAGAGAAATTCCATAAATTAGAAAATATAAATGTTTAAGAAGTGGGTGAAAGTAGCAGATCTACAAGCTGCCGCTTCACGCAACGTTGTTTTCACTAGTTTGGGTCCCGGAAGGAAACCTCCTAACTCCATTGGTTCCTCAACCTATCTGCCAAACCAGCTAACTCCACCTGTTGTGTTAGTAAAAAAGAAAAAATCACACATAGGTCAAAAATATATATTGAACCAATGAAAAGCATTAAAAAGCGCTTTGACAAAAACCTCCTAACTCCACTTGAGTTGGACGTTTTTTTTTCATTTCCTGAAAAAAAATAACATTTTGGAGTTAGGCGGTTTCTTCCAGACAGCAGAAATATTGAAGACCAAACAAAATGCCAACATTTTGTACAATTGACGTACCAAACCATTCCTCCCTCGGACCCTCCCTCCAAACGGGAGAAATTACAACTTACACTTGAAAAAAGTTCATCCTTTTCTTCTTCTTCTTCTTCTTCTTCTTATTATTATTACTATATAGACCAAATCTAAGCCCGGCTTAGATTTATTTTTCTCAGAATCTATGGCCAGAACTTTATAGTTTTTATGTAATCCAAGTCTGACACTATACTCTGCTTAGTGTATTCTGAATCATGTTCAAACAAGGGTAGGCGCAATAAGCCTCGGCTTCTGCCTTCACCTTTTCGGTACCACTAGTACCACTAGTGGATATTAATGTATGTACTGTACGTCTGTATGTACTCCTTTTTTACTTTTATTGACCGAAATAAAATCTATCTATCTATCTGTCTGTCTGTCTGTCTGTCTGTCTGTCTGTCTGTCTGTCTGTCTGTCTGTCTGTCTGTCTGTCTGTCTGTCTGTCTGTCTGTCTGTCTGTCTGTCTGTCTGTCTGTCTGTCTGTCTATCTATCTATCTATCTGTCTATCTATCTATCTATCTATCTGTCTATCTATCTATCTATCTATCTATCTATCTATCTATCTATCTATCTATCTATCTATCTAAAAAAGTTCATTATATAATAAAGTTCCAAACTTACGTGAAGAACAGCCGGAGGTGGTCCAGCAGGGTCTTGCGCTGGCGGTAGATCTTCTCGTGCTTTTCGGCGAAGTCCTCTTCGGAGTAGACGGGCCGCGCCACCACGTACTGCCGGGCCGAGGGTCGTAGCATCGTGACGATGGCGTCCACCTCCTTCCTGGAGCGCTGACCGACCGATGTGGTGCCCTATGTCTCTCTCTCTCTCTCTCTCTCTCTCTCTGTGTGTGTGCTGCCATGAGATATAAGGACCAATATTACGTTAGAATTAATGGCGCACGCGGCGTCTTTGAACAGTCCATTAATAGAACACACTACAAAAGGCCCAGGTCTGCTTCCTGGTCTGGCCGTCCGCTAACCACATCAGCCCAGATGACCACAGCTCTGGACCACGCACGCACACACGCACACACACACACAAAACCAAAAGATTTTATACCTAAATCGTTACCTAAATGTAACGATTGCGACAAACCCTACACGCACGTGTGCACGCACGCACGTGTGCACACACACACGCACGTGTGCACGCACACACGCACGTGTGCACGCACACACGCACGTGTGCACGCACGCACGCACGCACGCACCATACCCATGTCATTGTGACTTCAACAGTTCACAGTATGAGCTGTGTTAAATGGAATTTGACGACATTGAGTGGAACTTCCCTATACCTAAATCGTTACCTAAATGTAACGATTGCGACAACCCCTGCACGCACGCACGCACGCACGCAGAGATGGCTACTATAGTTCCACACTCACTCCAGAGAGCCACTATAGTTCCACACTCACTCCAGAGGGCCACTATAGTTCCACACTCACTCCAGAGGGCCAATATATTTCCACACTTACTACAGAGGGCCACTATATTTCCACACTCACTCCAGAGGGCCACTATAGTTCCACACTTACTACAGAGGGCCACTATATTTACACACTCACTCCAGAGAGCCACTATATTTACACACTCACTCCAGAGGGCCACTATAGTTCCACACTCACTCCAGAGGGCCACTATAGTTCCACACTCACTATAGAGGGCCACTATAGTTCCACACTCACTCCAGAGGGCCACTATATTTCCACACTCACTCCAGAGGACCACTATATTTCCACACTCACTCCAGAGGACCACTATATTTCCACACTCACTCCAGAGGGCCACTATATTTCCACACTCACTCCAGAGAGCCACTATATTTCCACACTCACTCCAGAGGGCCACTATATTTCCACACTTACTACAGAGGGCCACTATATTTACACACTTACTCCAGAGGACCACTATATTTCCACACTCACTCCAGAGGACCACTATATTTCCACACTCACTCCAGAGGGCCACTATATTTCCACACTCACTCCAGAGAGCCACTATATTTCCACACTCACTCCAGAGAGCCACTATATTTCCACACTGCTACTATAGTTCCACACTCACTCCAGAGGGCCACTATATTTCCACACTCACTCCAGAGGACCACTATATTTCCACACTCACTCCAGAGGGCCACTATCTTTCCACACTCACTCCAGAGGGCCACTATAGTTCCACACTCACTCCAGAGGGCCACTATAGTTCCACACTTACTACAGAGGGCCACTATAGTTCCACACTCACTCCAGAGGTCCACTATATTTCCACACTTACTACAGAGGGCCACTATAGTTCCACACTCACTCCAGAGGGCCACTATAGTTCCACACTTACTACAGAGGGCCACTATAGTTCCACACTTACTACAGAGGGCCACTATAGTTCCACACTCACTCCAGAGGGCCACTATAGTTCCACACTCACTCCAGAGGGCCACTATAGTTCCACACTCACTCCAGAGGGCCACTATAGTTCCACACTCACTCCAGAGGGCCACTATAGTTCCACACTCACTCCGTGGGTTGAGCAGCACTGCCACATACTGTCAGGCAGAAACCTCTTATGTCTGTATTTAAACTTTTTTCTTAAAAATTAATGCCCAACTTTGTAATTACCATATTTTAACCCATTTAGACCTGAGGCCGATTATAAAAAAATGGCTTCTATACTGTAAATCCTGACAGTTTTCTGAAACCCCCTATGTATTTGGCCGCCGACCCCCATCTGAAAATATGTTGTTCCAGGGACCCCCCAGAAGCAAAGATTTGAGTTAAAAACGTTCTGTCTGAAAGCATATATATTTGCTTTGTGACACAAAAATAGCAGATCTACAAGCTCGTAGCGCAGCACTCGGTGCCGCACTATGAGCTTGTAGATCTGCTATTTTCAACAGCTGAAGTATAACATAATGGGGGGCGGCGCCGGTTGCCCATGTAGGCACACAGGACCGCACCCGTCACCCGGGCTGGACTGGGACAAAAATTCGGCCCGGTCATTTTTGCGTGAATTTGGCCCAGACCGGCCCACCACAACCAGCACACAGATAGCAGAAACTCTGCCGCCCGCTCCGTCACGGCACACACAAACAAACAAACCCTAATACCACCACTTTTACAGAACAACATAAATGATACAAACCAACAGAAAACTACGCTCTCACAAGAATGATGCTGGCAAAAGGATTCAAGATAGAAGAGGGTTTATTTGTCACTCACTTTGCCTGCCTGTCAATTATTTTTAATCATAACTTCAGCGGCCCCATAGGGCCCAGCGGTATCACCCGTTACCGCCACCCGCCACCACGTCGATTTATTTGAGTTTTGGATCCACAGAAGTAGCTACGACTACACCTCCAAAAACTCTTTCACTTACAATTACTACAATTTGACCTCACATTGTGACGGTGTCGCACACACACACACACACACACACACACAGACACACACACAGACACAGACACACACACACACACACACACACACACACACACACACACACACACACACACACACACACACACACACACACACACAAATACCTCAAAGTAAAGTGACTCTCTCTCTCTCTCTCAGATCCAGCGTATCATATCCAGTGTCTGGGTGCAGGAGGGGGAGAAACAACAACAAACAACAAAACACCGAAAAAGGTTCCCCTCTTTTTCAAAGAGTCTTCATCCAACGTGCGCGCCGCAGAACCTCCGGAGATGAAGTGGGAGCGTGGAGAATGCGTCCATCCATAAATCCCATCTCGCTCCTCCACGAGGCCTTATCACGACATGTAATTATTAACAGCCAATATGATGGAGTTCTTGGTGAAGGCAGAGAGAGAGAGGGCTATGCGTACATATGTGTGCGCCTGGCCTTATCCTTGACCATTGTTCTTAACTGATAACCATCCTGGCACCGATGGGAAAACTTTTCTTTTTCTTTTTTTTTGGCGAGGGCTTTCCGCCCCCTCGCAGCGGCATGCGGAATGATATTGTGAATTTACAGGATGGGGAGGATACTTACTGTACATTACAGTAGGTAGGAGTTTTTTTTCTGGGGGGGTCCCTGGAACAACATATTTTCAGATAGAGGTCGGTGGCCAATTACAGATAATGTTTGGGGTTCTTGACATGAAATATTGAGCACCACTGATAAAGAAACATGAGGCTTTTCAGATATTGTCATGATTTAGAAGACATTTTTTAAAATTTCGTCATCAGGTCTAAATGGGGGTCTTACACTAAGTTGTTCATATACTGGTAGCCAAAAAAAGTTCCTATCAGGGTTGGAGTAGGATTTAGCAAATACACTTTAGAAACAAGTCCAAATAAGCAACTACACTTTAGAAACAAGCCCAAATAAGCAATTACACTTTAGAAACAAGCCCAAATAAGCAACTACACTTTAGAAACAAGCCCCAATAAGCAATTACACTTTAGAAACAAGCCCAAATAAGCAACTACACTTTAGAAACAAGCCCAAATAAGCAACTACACTTTAGAAACAAGCCCAAATAAGCAACTACACTTTAGAAACAAGCCCAAATAAGCAACTACACTTTAGAAACAAGCCCAATTAAACAACTACACTTTAGAAACAAGCCCAAATAAACAACTACACTTTAGAAACAAGACCAAATAAAGACAGCTACTATTATTTACAAGAAACTTTACAGAAAAAACAAGCCCAAATAAGTCGCTTATTATAAGCAGACTTGACAAGGAGTGCAAAAAAAAGAACAGACAAAAGAGAACAACAAAAAGTACAATATTTGCAGTGTAGTCTGTATTTGAGATGTAGTGGAGTAGAAGTATAAATAATAGACAAATGGAATTACTCAAGTAAAGTACGGTAAAGTAAAAATGGTACGTAACGTGCAAAGTAAGTAACCCATTTTGACTTGTCTTCTACATCCTGACAGTTTTCTGAAAAAGCTATGTTTCTATGTCAGTTGTTCTTCGATTTTTCAAAAATAGCAGACCTACAAGCTCATAGCGCGCCACTCTGTGGCGCGCTATGAGCTTGTATATCTGCTATTTTTCAATAGCTATAAAGCATATCATAATGCTAACACCAAAAGGGGTTTTGGGCGGCCAAAATGGGTTAAATAAAATGAATGTACTTCTTCCATTCCGGCAGCAAGTGGGGATGACATCGTGAACTTGTGTCCAGGATGAGGAGGATGTGAGCAGAGAGACACTGGTCATTGTTTAATTAAAGTGGAAATCAAGTGGTCTTGGAGGGAAACGGAGCGCCGTGCGTCTGACGGACACTCAGGACCAAAATAGTTAAGGCTTCCAGAAACGCTGTCGATTTCCTTGAGTAAAACCAATGGTTGAAAAAAAAATACCTTTTTTTCCACTGACGAAAACCAAATTAAAAATGAAATAAAAAACCAAGCTGTGATAACGTCTAAAACTATGATTAAATATATTTAAATAAAAACTAGACTAAAACTACTGGAGGAGAGATCCAGTAGAACTAAAAAGACATTTCATGTTTGGCTGCGCTCGGGTATATATTGCACTCAGATCTACAAGCCGCACAACGCGTCACACTGCCTCCTCCTGGCCAGCCGGGGCGCCTGATGGAGGGGAAAGGAACTGGTCTCTACACTGCCTCCCCCTGGCCAGCCGGGGCGCCTGATGGAGGGGAAAGGAACTGGTCTCTATACTGCCTCCCCCTGGCCAGCCGGGGCGCCTGATGGAGGGGAAAGGAACTGGTCTCTATACTGCCTCCCCCTGGCCAGCCGGGGCGCCTGATGGAGGGGAAAGGAACTGGTCTCTATACTGCCTCCCCCTGGCCAGCCGGGGCACCTGATGGAAGGGAAAGGAACTGGTCTCTATACTGCCTCCCCCTGGCCAGCCTGGGCACCTGATGGAGGGGAAAGGTACTGGTCTCTATACTGCCTCCTCCTGGCCAGCCGGGGCGCCTGATGGAGGGGAAAGGAACTGGTCTCTATACTGCCTCCCCCTGGCCAGCCTGGGTGCCTGATGGAGGGGAAAGGAACTGCATGGATGGAATAACGTGTTACTTTGCGCTACCGTACGTCCTACCGGGGAGAAACTCCCCCCTGTCTCTCTCTCTCTCTCTCTCTGTGTTTCTGGCGCCCCCTACTGGTACTTATAAGTCATATACTCATGCTCATGACCACTGCCACTGCCACATAGGTAGGTGTACACGGACATTGCTGGTTGTAGGAGTGGTTGCACCACTCAAAAAAAGAAGAATAAATTAAACAAAATATGTGCACTGCATGTGTGTGTGTGTGTGTGTGTGCGCGTGCGTGCTTGTGTCTGTGCATACGTGCGTGTACGGGGCACTTCCTGGACTAATATAAACAGTTCAGGAAGTGTGTGAATGACCTTATGGAGGTGTCAGTTCAGACTCAAGTCAATGTAATATCTCACCATGTTGTTTATCTTGGATTAAGCATCCAGTGTGTGTGTGTGTGTGTGTGTGTGTGTGTGTGTGTGTGTGTGTGTGTGCGTGCGTGTGTGTGTGCGTGCGTGTGTGTGTGCATTGTCTATGTGTTTTCCAAGAAGTTTCTGAATGTAACTATACGGTCATTTAACTTGCGATAACACTTTATCAAAACACCTAATCATCAACATGGCCTAATAGATAAACAACCTCATGGTTTTGATCAGCGTTTGTTCAATAACAAGACCTTTATAGGAATGATTGATCGCATAATCATTAACACATCTGATAAAAAGCTGTGACACCTTCGGCTGTCAATTAAACCAAGGACAAATTCACCTGCCCTGGCAGGTAAATAAAACACTAAGGGTTGCCCACCTGCCCCTGGCAGCTAAATACAACACTAAGGGTTGCCCACCTGGCCCTGGCAGGTAAATAGAACTTCAATGGTTGCCCACCTGCCCCTGACAGGAAAATAAAACTTCAAGGGTTGCCCACCTGCCCCTGGCAGCTAAATAAAACACCAAGGGTTGCCCACCTGGCCCTGGCAGCTAAATAAAACACTAAGGGTTGCCCACCTGGCCCTGGCAGCTAAATAAAACACTAAGGGTTGCCCACCTGGCCCTGGCAGCTAAATACAACACTAAGGGTCGCCCACCTGCCCCTGGCAGCTAAATACAACACTAAGGGTCGCCCACCTGCCCCTGGAAGCTAAATAAAACACTAAGGGTTGCCCACCTGCCCCTGGCAGGTAAATACAACACTAAGGTTTGCCTACCTGCCCCTGGAAGCTAAATAAAACACTAGGGGTTGCCCACCTGCCCCTGGAAGCTAAATACAACACTAAGGGTTGCCCACCTGCCCCTGGAAGCTAAATACAACACTAAGGGTTGCCCACCTGCCCCTGGAAGCTAAATACAACACTAAGGGTCGCCCAACTACCCCTGGCAGCTAAATACAACACTAAGGGTCGCCCACCTGCCCCTGGCAGGTAAATAAAACACTAAGGGTTGCCCAACTGCCGCTGACAGGAAAATAAAACTTCAAGGGTCGCCCACTTGGACCTGGCAGGTAAATAAAACATTAGGGGAGGTGGAGTTTGCTTTCAGGTTGCCCGACCGGGCAAGTGCTGGTTTGAGAGGCGTGGACTGGTGTCAAGGCACCCATAGGGTGTCATCATGCCATGACAGCCACTCTGAGCGGGCCAGACCTATACAGTATATATTATACAGTATGCGCGTAATCTGGGAACGCGACAACACGGACAGACCCTAGATGTGATAAAGGTCATAGGTTTGGTTGGGAACGAGCGAGGGGATGAGCGAGTAACTTCAGGACTTCGGTGCTCTATGTACTCCCTTACAAGTAAAAGTACGGAAATCAAAATGTACTTCAGTAAAAGTGCAAAAGTATTGGCATGAAAATGTACTTACAGTATTCAAGCTACAATGCGTCGTATCAACATCGCGATGCATTTTGAGCTTGTAGATCGGCTATTTTCAAATGGCCGAAATCACAATCTACAAACTAACTAATCTTAATAAAAAAACAATTGTTGAGTATAATTACAATATTTGCCTCTGAGATGTAGTGGAGTAGAATTGAATGTACAGATTTGGAAATACTCCAGTAAAGTGAACACATCACACCCATGTGAAGTGAGTGGTGCAACGCTGTGTGGGGGTCCCTGTTGGCTTCACAGAAGTTCCAGACCCACAGGAAAGGAGGGAGGGCTGGTTCCGGCGAACCGCCCCACGTACGAAACGGTCGAGAAATGACAAAGTTACCATCTGGGGGGGGGGGGGGGTACCCAGGGGGTCCCCCGAAACATCCAGACCACCAAGAATGTGCCCAGGGGGCTGGCCCGGTTCCGGCGAGCCGCCCCGCGTCCGAAGCGGTCGAGAAATGACAGAGTTACCAACCAAGCTATTTCCGTGCGTGGACAGACAGACCCAGGGACCCAGGGACACAGTGGTTAATTGCACCACTCAAAAAAGAAGAAAAAAACTCAAAATGTTACCTATGTGCAGTACTTGAGTAAATGTACTTAGTGACTTTCCCCCAGTGACCTTGGCAATCTGTCAGCACTGTGAGGATGCCTTCCACTGTAGACAAAAATCTTGCCAGACGAGATCTCCAATGAACAACACTACACACGGTGACACCGCTGGTTTAGACGGCCTGCAGGGAATGTCTTTTAGATCTGTCCAGGATTTAAATGTTTCTCAACCCATTCCGAGCATTAGAATAGTTTTGCATGAAAAAAAAACTCCTTAGGGCTAAAAACGTTCATAAAGTTATCATCATACTATCATCATCATACTATAATTCTAACAATGTCTGCGTGTGTCTGTGTGTGTGTCTGTCAGAAACAGTGCCGTAACTCCTTACTGCCTGCACCAATCACTCCCTTTTCACACAGGCATTGACCATATGAATGTGGAGGGCGTAACGAAGCCCTTTTTTCGATTTGACACAGTAATGATTATTAATTAATTGATTAGTCAATTACAAACGCACCCGGGCGCAGTACCCCCCACGGCCACAAGGGGGGGGGGGGAAATATCTCACAACGGGTAAGGGCTAGTAACTATAACTAAATGCATTTGAAATTCAATAAAAAGGTTACTCTTCAGGATTCCAATTCAAAAATAGCTCAAAATTATTCAGGTTTTCAATTAAAATACAAATAGCTGATCTACAAGCTCAAAACGCGTCGCATTGCGACGTGTTTTGAGCTTGTGGATCGTCTATTTTTGCTATACGACAGTAATATGCACTGTGGCCCTCTGGAGTGAGTGTGGAAATATATTGGCCCTCTCCAACGTCAAAGTTTCCCACCCATGCTTTAAACTTTAACCAATTTAGGCCTCCTGACCTCATAATGAAAGTGAGAAATGTTTTGTCTTATAGGTTGTTAATGGTAATGGTACCCCAACTGTCATCCCCTTAATTTACCTTGAATGATTACAATTGCAATTTCTGTAGGGTCATGAAACCTTATATCAGGGGTTCTCAAAGTTTTTGGCTGGGGGGGACCCCCAGAAATGCTTTGGCCATGTTTCGCGACCCCCCCCCCCCCCCTCCCCACCACAAATACAAACTGACTGCAAAAATAACCTTAATAATAGAGAAAATATATCATGAATTAATACTGAAACCAGATACAATCATTAAGGAAAGTTTATGCATGCGCCACGTAATATGTAAACTCTTAATTTCCATTTTCCAGCCATTCAGTTGCAAAAGAAAAAAATATAATAACAATAATATTAAAAATATAATTTGGGGACCCCCCCCAAAATAATTTGGCGACCCCCCACGGGTTGAGAACCCCTGCCTTAGATTGAAAGGCCTACTGTAAGTGGGCCTGAAGTGGACTGTAGGCCAGGCGGGACAATCAACTACTTCACCTTATAACTGTACATCTCTCTGAGCAAACATTTCGTCTGAAAATAGATTCTCGGAAATGCCTTGAAAACACGCAACACGTTTCTTCCATAAAGTATATATATACTCCTCCACGGTCTCCAATAAAACTCTCTCCCCACGGCGTCTGGAAGATTGTCGGCAAACCGAAGCACACATAAGGCAAAAAATATATAATAATAAACGTGAACAAAGCATAAAAGGTGTCACTTTTATGGCACAAACTTTAACCCCAACAGGGCTGTAAATATATCTACAAGCTGATAACGCTGTGAACACGTACTATGTCCTTATTTGACAAGCATGTCAAACACACACACACACACACGTTGTAATCACGTTGTAATCAACGATTAAATTAATCACAACGCGACGATAATCAAAGAGATAAGGCATGTATAAAGTTATGTCAGTTCTGGTGCCAAACCTACACCTACAGTATCTCAAATTCCACTGGTGGAAACTAAGTACATTTTACTTAGGAAAGTACCGCACTCAAGTACAATTTTGAGGTATTTGTACTTTACTGGAGTATTTCCAATATCCAAATACTTTTTACTTCTACTCCACTACGTCTCAGAGGCAAATATCTTACTTTTACTCCACTAAAATTAAACAATTAAACTTTAGTTACTTTGGAGATTCTGGGCTGGATTTTGAAGGTCCGTTTTACAATGGGGTAATACATACATTGCCCTTGCTTTGCGCACAATCGTATTATGAAAGGCAATTTGCTATTAAGCCCCTTGACCTAAAAACACTCAGCGCATAACGATAAGACGTGGGTCTGACCACCTCATAAATGCAAAAAGCACTGTTTGATTTTACACTTGAGCGGCTCTGGGAGTCTGCTGGAGTGTTGCCATGTCTGTTTATTATAAGCGGCTTCTTTTTCTGTAAAGTTGCTTGTACATATTGGTAGTTACTAGTTGTGGTTGCTTTTCTTGTTTCTAAAGTGGTTATGTGGGCTTTTCTCCTAATGTTGTTTAAACCAGTGATCCTCACACAGCACATTCCCATGTCAAGGATCCCCAGATGAATGCATTTGCCCAACTAAGGACGGCTAATCCAAAGATTTAATTAAAATTTTCCAAGATTACTTTTGAAAATAGCAGATCTACCAGCTCACAATGCATCACATTCATTCATTAAAACTATGAACTCTGACTGCAGGGGGATATATAATGATCATTATAACAACGTGCAAGAACATATTTAAAAAGAAGGAAGAACTTTATATTTGTGGACAATCAAAATATGTTTTTTTATTTTAATGTGGTGTCATTCAAATTAATCTGGATATGGCAGACTCACTATCTAGAAAATAAAAACATGGCACTTCATTTCAAATAGGTTACAGACCCCTGTTATATGCGCTTATTTTGGGATTATTTTTATAGACCTATTTACTTGTTTCTATGAGACATGGCAACAGCTCTTTTGTTGCGTCTTTTTTTTGTAAAATGTTGAGATTAGAAACGGCCATAATTCTTTAATTTCTCAACCTTTAAAAAAAATAAAAACATCTCCATAATCCTTGGGAAGTTTGCTTTCATACACATCCGATACATATCACACCCGATTCAAGTCTTCTTCAATAAAATGCTACGAGCGAAGACCATAATATACCATCACGGGCCACAGCATTAGCACCACGCATTCAACTCATTTCAAATATAATATAATTATAATTTAAATTAAAATATAATTTTACTGGTGTTTTTCAATAGAAACAAATTATTTTGAGGCATAAAGGTGACAGCATGCAGTGCAATAGGAATAATTAACCCAAATGTGACAAAGTCATATGTCATGTCTTCTATGGTGCCAGCCTGAAGAAATGTAATACCACGATCCCCAAAGTGCGCATTCCGTATGTGACATCAGCTGACTGGAAAAGAGAATAGTACGGACATGTTGATTGGGTATGTCTCAAACACTCCTTAAACACTCCCATGACTAATTCAAGGCCGTTTTGCGCAATCCACCGGGTGTCGAAAGCGCTTCTTAACATGCCCAAAATTGCTATATGACATACCACACGCCCCCAGCTCATAAAACTGTAATATGATATGTAATATTATTGGAACTGGTTAATGGAGCCCTCTGACTATTATTACAAAACATACATTTACCACTTCGGCCCCTGTAGTGTATATAAATTTCGGCAATTTGAAAATAGCCGATCTACAAGTTCAGTAGATGCTTCAGTGATGCTTGCGGAACTCGACTTCCGTCTCGTTCCTTACCGCATCACTGTCGTGGCAATAATCACGTTAACGCACACCCTCTTGTGTAATATTGCTTAATTATTTCATTGTTTTGCACCAGCAAAAAAAGAAAACATTTAAAAGAAAATCTACATTTAATTTGTGCACTCATCTCATTCAGGTGTGAAAACAGACACTTGGAGAAGAGTATTGTCTATTTATTGATTGATTGAATACTTTATTAACAGGCTTTAGGGTCAATAAGCCCCTATAGGGGCCTATAGGCTTGTTTCCATTGTGGTCCTCTGTATAATATCGGAGTCGGTCAGAATCGGTATCGGCAGATATGCAGATACCCTGCAGATAATCGGAGATCGATCATCATTTCATAATCGTGCACGCCTACTAAAAACGCCTCCATCTAACATAAACATGATGACATGATTAGATAAATAACACAGTCATGTACAGTATGTACAGTATCGAGCACCTTAATCCATTCTGACCTGAGATCAGATTCTAAAAATGTCTTCTACATCCTGACAGCTTTCTGGAAAAGCTGTGTTTCTACAGTATGTCAGTCGTTCTTCGATTTTTCAAAAATAGCAGACCTACAAGCTCGTAGCGCGCCACTCGGTGGCGCGCTATGAGCTTGTAGATCTGCTATGTTTCAATAGCTAAAGCATAACATGATGCTAACACCAAAAGGGGTTCCCGCTCAAAATGGGTTCAAATGAACTGACACAGTAGAAGGTGTGAGGTTTTCTTTTAAAACTTTGGTTTGATTTTCCCCTGTTTGTTTTGTCTGATAATCTGTACTGGATTGCACTAATTATTCTCGAACTGCACCTTCATTTCTAAACTAAATGTCTTGTATGGAACCATAGACTGTAAAAAATATGGACAAAGCGTTCCCCGGGTCTAACATGAACGTAAAATGAAGCCTGTAATGATATGCTAATTCCTGATGTAAGTCGCCATCTTTTGGTACCAGCTGGCCATTGGCTGGCTCCGTTTTGTACCAGCTGGTCATTGGCTGCCCAGACAACGAGGCGGGACTTCCCCCCTTCTTCTCCGTTGGTTTTTATTTTGACTCGAGTGGGAGGAGAAGACTCTTGAGTGGGAGGGGAATCCCGATCATAGACTGTAACGGTAGCCACGCCCCTCAGAACATACGCGACTTTATGGTAATTTTTTTAATTAATGGGACCATAATTTTCCAAAAAGAATATTATGACATTAGAAATGAGACTTTAAACTAGTGACTGGAAGAAGAAAGTATTCATGACCATGTTTATTAAGGTAATACAGTCTAGGTGAAGTTGGGCCAAAATACATAGGCCTCTATGGAGCTATGGGGCTTTTTGGGTCCAGTCCAGCGCCACAACAGGCCATTATATGAACTACCGATTTCAAATGAGGCTTCACGAAATATCTGGCTGACTGCCCCCCTGTATGGAACATAATCTCTGCTGTCGGGAGGAAACCTCACAACTCCAAAATGTTCATTTTTCAGGAAATAAAGAAAACCTTATATTTTTAAAACATAGTAATTCAGCCTCATCAAAGTTGGTGCTGTAACTTTATATATTGTCAATTACTTGCATGAGAGGGGGAGAGGTGGTGGAGTTAGTTGCTTTAGCACATGGGTTTTCAACAGGTGGTCTGTGGACCACTGGTGGTCCGTGGAGGTATTGCATGTGGTCCCTGACCATGCATTTAGTAATGTAGGATTTGTTTTCAATGTTCTTTCCACTAGTTGAGAAACCGTGAACTAGTGACCTGTGATGAGTCCATCCATGTTGTCATTTACTGACAAGTTGGAGTTCAAGAAATTCAACAGAAAAAGGGAGTTATTGTCTGGTTGAGTAATTATTATTAGGACATTTTACCAGTAATAATCAGACATTTTACCAGTACCAGTGTCAACGGTTGAGAAACAGTATATGTATACACATGGGATGCATAGCAAGTGTTAACTTACAAAAGCACTAATCTTAGCCCCTATCCCCAGTTCCCCGCCCAACACAATAGTGGTCCCCAGGTTGATTCAAAGTCAGGGTGGTGGTCCCTGGTTCACAATCAGTTGAAAACCCCTGCTTTAGCAGACATTGTGAGGGTCCAATGGACTTAAGAGGTTTTGTCCAAAGCACTTTTTACTACTTTCCATTGGTTCAATATAACACACAGACGTAAAGCGTGTTCAATAGCACTGATTCATGAAACAACACACAGACGTAAAGGGTGTTCAATAGCACTGATTTATGCAAAAACAAATGGAGTTATGAGGTTTCCTCCCGACAGCAACGATATATAGCCATGAATTTAATTGTTGTAATCTTATGCACCATGTACACAAGACGAAACAATAAAGTTGTAATCTTATGCACCATGTACACAAGACGAAACAATAAAGTTGTAATCTTATGCACCATGTACACAAGACGAAACAATAAAGTTGTAATCTTATGCACCATGTACACAAAACAGAACAATAAAGTTGTACTCTTATGCACCATGTACACAAGATGAAACAATAAAGTTGTAGGCCTACTCTTATGCACCTGTACACAAGATGAAACAATAAAGTTGTAATCTTATGCACCATGTACACAAAACAGAACAATAAAGTTGTACTCTTATGCACCATGTACACAAGATGAAACAATAAAGTTGTAGGCCTACTCTTATGCACCTGTACACAAGATGAAACAATAAAGTTGTAATCTTATGCACCATGTACACAAGACTGAACAATAAAGTTGTAGGCCTACTCTTATGCACCTGTACACAAGATGAAACAATAAAGTTGTACTCTTATGCACCATGCACAAAAAAGTAGCACAGAAAAGTAGTACAAAGTACAACCTTTTTAACCTTGCAGGAAACTGGCAAAAAAAGGGGGAAAAAAAAGTAAATAAAAGTAACCAAAGAAAGCGACTCACCCTGCAGCCTGCAGTCAGTGTGTGCCTTCTGGCTCGCTGTGGACTCTCCGTCATTCATCCAGGAGGACTTCCCCTGCTGACAGACACGTGCAGAGAGAGTGTTACGGGAGGCAGGGGCAGATAAGTACAGTAAGAGGGCATGCATGCACTTTTTGGAAGAAAATAGCCGATCTACAAGCTCTCAACGCGTCGCGCCGCGACGCGTTGAGAGCTTGTAGATCGGCTATTTTCCCGGCGCGACCGACCCAGTTGGCTTTGATTGAAATATTTATTAACAGTTTGCAGAATTATACAGTACATTTCAAGCACAACTCAATATAAAGACTGAGATAACTGTGAGTAGACAACCCAATAAATACAGCATTACACTTGTTTACAAGAGGGTCCACCTTGTTCAATTCATCAAAACTACTGCCTATACTGGAGTTGCGGCGACGACATGGATTAACGAAAAACAAATTATTTCAACACGAAATGCTGCGTTCTCAAGATCAGAGAGAGTTCAGGGGAAAAAAAGCAAATTAATTCTTGGGTACATATATGGCATGGAAAGGAGAGGGGTGGGATTTGCATTTACTTCACCGTGTAGGAAAATGCTGCATTCGTGGTCTGGAGAGGACAGTTGTTTTTACAGATGGGGTAAAAAAAGATCGAGCCTCCTTTGATGACTATGTGTGCACACGCCTGTCGTCGTCGTCGTCCCCCCCCCCCCCCCCCCCCCCCCGAGTATCAGGTGGTCCCTGGAGGAATTCCCCTGGGAATCAGGTGGTCCCTGCAGGCCGTGTGGGAAAGTAATGCCGGCCTGTGATTAATCCATCTAGACCTGAGGACCAGATTCTACAAAAATGTCTTCTTGAAAAACCCTATGTTTCTAATGCATGTCAGTGGTGCTCAAACTATTTAATCTCAAGGACCCCCAAAATATTATATGTATCTGACTGTCGGACCCTCAACTGAACATGGTCTGGTCACCCTAGAACTGAACATATGTTGTTCCAGGGACCCCCCGACTCAGAAGCAAAGATTTGAGTTAAAAACATTCGCTCTGAAAGAATATATATTCAAATATTTGCACCACATTTTCACGATCTTTCTACGTTATCCCACGATTTTGTAACCTATTTCTTCACCCAGTCAACGATTTTTCAAAAAATATATATATATGAGTTTGTAAATCTGCTATTTTTCAACAGCCTAATGTTTAAAACAACGGCTAAGCGACACAAATGCATTTCCCGTGCTAAATGGGTTAATGTTGTGTTGTGTTAATGTTGTGGTGCTGTGTGTGTGTGTGTGTGTGTGTGTGTGCGCGTGCATGAGTGTGTGTGTGTGTGTGCGCGCATCACGCTCGAGAGCAAAGCAAACACGTCGCTGTCAGCTCAGACCTTCAGCATTTTTACACAGGACTCGACGTACAAGTTTCCTTTGTGTAATCTCGTCCGGCCAATCAACGGTAGCATAATAAATGCTAGTACTGTACATCATGTAACACAGTTAACGGCACGTTCAATTATTGCATCATGTTATTGTCACAATCTATTATTAACCTATTGAGACCTGAGGCTGAGTCAACTGTACAAATGTCTTCTAAAATCTTTCTGAGAAACCTCATGTTTCATCAGTGATTCTTCAAACAATTTTTTCTGTCAAGGACCCGCAAATATTATATGAATTTGGCCACCGGACCCCCATCTGAAAGTATGTTGTTCCAGGGACCCCCCCCCCCCAAAAAAAAAGGATATGAGTTAAAAACATTCGCTGTGAAAGAATATATATTCAATTATTTGCGCCACATTTTCACGATTTCTTTCTCCTAAAATAGCAGATCTACAAGCTCATAGCGCCGGCACTTAAACAGTTGGTTGTTTGCATATGGCTATAGAGATCTGGTGTAATTGCTGTATGGCCATAGTATCACAGAGTAGCACTCTGCTCTACATGCCACGCAAGCCTGGCTTAAAGTGATGCCGTCTTTGGGTGCGTTCGTTTCGCTGCTTCTCTATGCCCTCACAACCTACCCATCTGTCTCGCTTTCGCTGCCCCGTCTTTGTTTCGGTCTGGTTTCGGCGTCCCGCCTCTTTCGTCTGTCTGTCTGTTAGCCCTGGTCCAGTGCTTACAGTGAGTCTCTCTCTGACGCCCTGTGGAAGTCCCTTCCGCAGCCCTCTAGCGATTTTCTCACTCCCGTACTATTGTTTACAATTCCCAGCAAATAAACAAAACGACGTAACTATACTCACCGACACAAAGCCTGCTAGAACTTGGTAAAAGTCTATTCTCGTAGTTGGGAAGTGTCTCAGGTCCCCAGCTTCTCTCTAAAATGCACTATTTTAATCATTAAATAAAATGAATCCAACCAGATCGGCGCAGAAGAAACCCGGAAATGCCGTAGTAGAATAAATGGTCCCCAGCTTCTCTCATTTTAGAGAAGCTGGGGACCTAAGATGCTTCCCAGCATCGAGAATAGACTTTTACCTTAAGGTCTAGCAGGCTTTGTGTCGGTGAGTAGTTACGTCGTTTTGTTTATTTGCTGGGAATTGTAAACACTCGCATGGGAGTGAGAAAATCACTAGAGGGCTGCGGAAGGGACTTCCACAGGGCGTCAGAGAGAGACTCACTGTAAGCACTGGACCAGGGCTATCTGTCTGTCTGTCTGTCTCCCTCCCTGTCTCCCTCCCTCTCTCTCTCCCTCTCTCTCTCTCTCCCTCTCTCTCCCTCTCTCTCTCTCTCTCTCCCCCAGGTTCACACAGGGTCTTGGGTCATCCCAGGTGGTCGTCCCCTCCACCCTGGGGACCACCACTAGGATCCCATAGCCGCTGCCTCCCCCAGGGGACCCCTGGGAAATGAAGTGTTTATAATGCAGATCATCCATGGCCGTGTGGACGCGCACAGTGGTGGAAAGTAACAATTTAGGTATTCCTCAGACACTTTATCACACACATCAAACATATATGTAATTGGCCGCCGACCCCCATCTGAAAATATGTTAGATCTGCTATTTTCCAAACGCTAAAGTATAACATAATGCTTTAAAACACCAAAAGGGGTTCCCTCCCAAAATGGGTTAAACTATTATTACAAGACGTATTAGGCCTGCAATTACAAGCGACTGATATTTTTTTCCCCTCACCTCTGCTGGATATCATAGGTCTAAATATGGTCATCTTCCTGGCTGGAAGGGGGCGGGGCTCTTTGAAACCTGTCCAATAAAAGACAAGAAGAGGAACAAAGACAGCCTAATGAATGAACGGGACGTTAACACGTTGAGGCCCGAGACCACATTCTACAAAACAAACAAGTCTTCTAAGTTTTCAGAAAGACCCAATATTTCTATATTTTCAGTGGTTCTCAAAACTATTTCATGTCAAGGACCTCCTAAAATTATATACTGCATTTGGCCGCCGACCCCCCATCTGAAAATATCTTGTTCCAGGAACCCCCCCCCCCAGAAGCAAATATTGTAGTTAAAAACGTTTGCTGTGAAAGAATATATATTCAAAGATATTCTTCACGATTAAAATAAAATAAAGAAGTCACACCTGTGTGAAGTGAGGGGCGCTCTTATCATCATACGTCATCTCATTCTGGCCAATCACAATGTGCTCTCCAATGTTTGTGTTTACACAGACCCTCAAAGCTGGATATATAGGAGGGTCTATAGCGCCCCCTCAAAAATAGCATTTTTTATATCAACAGCTTAAAGTCTAAAATAATGGTTTAAAAAGTGGTTTAAAAGGTGACACAGATGCGCTCCGGGCCTTAAGGGGTTAACGTTGCTATGTTGTCTTCTTTTCTTTATGTTTCTAGTTTTTAAAACTGCCCTTGATTATGATTTGCTACATGTTGTTTGTGTTTTTTTAACCTTGTACTGTACAGCACTTTGGAACCTTGCTCTGAAAGGTGCTATATAAATAAAGTTCATTAACGTCACGCTGACAGACAGAAACCCGTCGTGCCGGTTGTTGAGTGACAGCCCTCACCCCGTCAACAAGTGTGTTTTCATTGCCTGTCACCCCCCGCCCGACAATGCAGTCCCGTGTGTTTTCATTGGCCAATTTACAATTTGGGCATTTAGCAGACGCTCTTAATCCCGTCTACATAAAGTGCTATTTTAAGTTACAAGTTGAGCCTGTGCATACGCCTGTAGGTAGGAGGTTGAGGCCAGGGCAAGTGCTACGGCAAGTACTACCTACGGCAATAGTGCTGCAGAATGTCGCCCTTGGTCACCAGATTAGTTTTAGGGACCACTAAAGGCCTATTCATAGTCTGGATTTTCGGTGGTGAGCTGAACACCGGAGCTGAAATAACGTTGAGCGGTGGTGAGTAAAAACAGAGAGAAGGGCTGGAGCGGTGGCGGTGGTTTGCTCTTCACCGCGGCTCAGTGACGTCATGTTGTAGTTCGGTGGTCACCTCACCACCGAAAATCCAGACTATGTATGAGCCTTAAGTTGGAGGACCTCAAGCAGCGGACCGGCACAGCCATAGCCTGTTCAAACCATTTCCACGCCCACGGCCGGGCAAACGCTACACGAGCATCAAGAGCAGCACCACCGGACTCTTGAACAGTTTCTACTTGTCAACAATTAGACTGCTGAACAAGAACTAGGACTGGTGACACCGCACAGACTGAACTGAATTGGTCTCCTTTTAGTAGAGACTACTTTATATATATACACATAGGCTACATCACTTTACTTTTTATTTTTTACATATTGTACCATGTAGATGTCATGTCATGTACTATGCACTTTTCTTCTTTTAACTGCAATGATGAGCCTGCACAAACAAGAATTTCACCCATGTTACTTGTAATGTGATGTGACAATAAAGTTTGATTCTGATTCTGATTCTGATGTGCTTCCAGAAGGTCTGATATACATTCAGGTTGCCATGTCATGTCACGGACCGTGACAACTGGTGGGTGTGACCACTTAAACAACCGCTGGAACAAAACATTTTGAGATGAGAACCGTTTGAGCACCAGTGACAGAAACATTAGGTTTTTTCAGATTTGTAGAATCTGGTCTCAGGTCTGAGTGAGTTCATGAATAAGGGCTTCACGACATCCATGCGTCTTACCTCCCGTACGCTATCAAAATGATATCAAAGAATCGTGTTAGAAAATAAATGTGTGCAGACTTACATTCTCTTCCTTAATTAGTCCTTCACGTTGCGGTAAATGTCTGTCCCAGGTTATGTTTCCGAGCATGGTGGAGGAACACGCCAGACTTTGGAAGGAAGAAAAGGAAAGATTAACACGTCCACACACCGTGTGTCGGGAAGGAAAAGGACTAATGTAAATAATGTCTGTAATGTTAGCAGGCCATCGCGATAAGAAATGCATATTCCAAGGTCAAACTGTTCCGTTGATTTTAGAGAGGAAACCAGAGGGCCTTCCATGCAGCCTTTATTTTTAAATGAAAGAACTTTGCAACATGCTGCATCACACTATAATAGTCAACTTGTATCCACTCTTCCATCCATCCATCCATCTTCAACTGCTTATCCGTAGTCGGGTCGCGGGGGGCAACAGCTCCACTAGAGAGCTCCCAGACTTCCCTCTCCAGAGCAACATTAGTGACTTCCTCCTGGGGGATCCCGAGGCGTTCCAAGGCCAGTGAGTCTACGTGTTTCCGCCAACTGGTCCTTGGTCTGCCCCGGGGTCTCCTCCCAGTGGAGATATAATCCATCTGGTCCTTGGTCTGCCCCGGGGTCTCCTCCCAGTGGAGATATAATCCATCTGGTCCTTGGTCTGCCCCGGGGTCTCCTCCCAGTGGGACGTGCCTCGAGGACCTCCCTAGGGAGACGCCCGAGAGGCATCCTAACCAGATGCCCTGAACATACATCAGCTGGCTCCTTTCCAGGCGAAGAGGCAGCGACTCTACTTCTTAACTAAGTCTTACCTCTTAATCTCGTGATAGAATAACAATCATATAATTGAATGATCTAATGGAATAATTAAAACTCCTTCAAACGTTCAATAACCGCAAAGATACCACATAGTAAGTGGGACATTCTGTGGGACATTCTTCTGCAGTACTTTGTACTACCTTTGTACTTTCACTCAAGTGCATTTTGAATTCCGTTCTATATTGAAGTATTGATACTTTTACTTCAGTACAGCGTTTGAGTTCTCTTCCCACCACTTTATGTACAGTATGGTCACACAACCGACGTGGAACGCAGCCTGCTGCTGCCTGACTTAGCGGCGATGACAATAAGGAACGGCTCAATGAAAAATAATTAAAAAACAACAACAACAAACGCTGTGTGTGTGTGTGTGTGTGTGTTCAGAAGTGGGTGTGATAGGAAGCAGGAAGTGCTCGGACCCTCTGGGAATGCTGCGGACAATACTGGCGCCGTCTGAGAGACAGACAGACAGACAGAGAGAGAGAGAGACAGGCAGGCAGGCAGGCAGGCAGAGAGAGAGACAGGCAGGCAGGCATGCATGCAGAGAGAGAGACAGGCAGGCAGGCAGAGAGAGACAGGCAGGCAGGCTGGCAGGCAGGCAGAGAGAGAGACAGGCAGGCAGGCAGGCAGGCAGGCAGGCAGAGAGAGAGAGACAGGCAGGCAGGCAGGCAGGTAGAGAGAGAGAGACAGGCAGGCCGGCAGGCAGGCAGGCAGGCAGGCAGACGGTTCCTTGGGACTAGGGATGTCCCGATACACTTTTTTCCTTTCCGATCCGATCCCACAATTTCTGTGTTAGCCGATACCGAATACCGAATACTGAATACCTATACCAGAGAATAATATTTATAATAATAATAAAAAGAACATTACTTATTTTATCTTGTGTTGTTAATAGCAGACTCCTCACTCAAATGTGCACTTCACATGCAACTCCAAAGCAAACGCCACATGCCTTAATATTGTATTCCTGCCACAGTGTCAACCCCTTATATTACCCCGGATCACTGGTTAGACTGGCATATTCGCCGAAACCGATACGACCCGATATGACCAAATAAGGGCCGATACCGATACAGTATCGGGCCATCTCTAGTTCCAACCCAGAATGACATTTCATGATGGTGGTCCCATCTGGGAAAAAAAACACTCCAGGAGCAAACCCGACACCAGCAAATCCATTTCCGAGAGAGAGTACAATAAAATACTCCGGTGTTCCTTTATAACTCTGAAAGTGCACGTACTACAAATGTAACCAAAAATGGACCCTTACGGGGTACATTATGAAGGGCCCGTTTCCAACGTGAATGAGAGCGTCTGTGTGAGTCTCAGTGAGTGGATCACAACCTGAGCTTGTCTACAATCAGGTGTATTGTTGTTAAATGTCAACATGACGCTGCCTGGCACCACTTTGACAAGAACAACCACTTTGACAGAACCAAATGGACCCGTTAGGGTCCATTTGGTTCTGTTCTGTACACTCTCTGAGTTATAAATGAACATTGCTTTTACAATATAAATTGGGGGTCCCAGAGATAAAAATGCCATTAAATGGGGGGTCCGTAGACTAATGCATGTCAAACTGGGGGTCCTTGAAATTAAACAAGTTGAGCATCACTGCTAGAGCCGTACAAATCTTCTCTAATGTAATGCATGGCAAATCTTTTCAAATGAGGGGACCGCGGGCTGACTATAGTGTCAATTTGGGGGTCCTTGACATGAAAAGGTTTGTGAAATCCTGGCCTACCTGGCATTGTTGTGGTCAGTGTCCCTGGAGGCGTCCTCACGTCAGTGTTGTTTTCCTCGACTAAATCTATGACGAAAAATGTCCGTCGACTATACCTTTTTTCACTGACGAAAACTACATGGAAACTAAATGGAAACTAAGCTATGATGACTAACTATTAAGACTAAATATATGGACAATTTCGTCAACAAATAAAAACTAGACTAAAATGGACTAGTGGAGAAGACATCCAGTATAAGCAAAAGACACAAGTCATTTTACACTTGGTTGGATGCTGAAAATAGCAGATCTATAAGCTCGCAACGCGGCTCGCAACGCGGCTACATTTTAGTCGACTAAATCAACCGTAGATTTAGTCGACTAAAACTAGACTAACAATAAAACATTCCAGGTGACGAAAATGTGACTTAAAATCTAAATGAAAGCTATTCAAGAGACCACGACTAAAACTAAAATCAAAATGCGCTGTCAAAATCAACACTAGTCCGGCTCGCATCACGTCTTCATCGGATTCTAAACAATGAACATGCCAGAATATTATTAATAATAATAATAATTAATAATAACCAGCCACTAAGAATCTGAAAGTCTTTCCTACAGCCATGTTCCTCTTTTGATCCTACAGTCCTGTGTGTGTGAATTCTTATGGATGGGGGGGGGGCGTCGCACCCTGACAGAGGAAACAGAAGGGACCGACCACCCCTAGGTTCCGCTGTGTGTGTGTGTGTGTGTGTGTGTGTGTGTGTGTGTGTGTGTGCGTGCGTGCGTGCGTGCGTTTAGGGACTAACATGTTCACGACTGAATGTCCACTTTAGGTGAACCGTTGATAATTAGGTGAACCACTAATTACGCACAAAAACAATAGCAAACGGCTACGACAGCATAAACATTGACACAATTGACCTATAGCTATAAGCCCCTCCCCAAACTGGTCCAATCACAGCTAAGCGCCTAACATGGGTTATAGTCGACAAACCTCTCCACCAATAGTTTTCCTATAATGATAAAACATTGTTTTAACCCATTCTGGCCTGAGATCAGATTCATACGAGGTTTCCACTGGACACACACTGGTCTGATGAACCCATTCTGACCTGAGATCAGATTCTAAAAATGTCAGTCGTTCTTCGATTTTTCTAAAATAGCAGACCTACAAGCTCGTAGCGCGCCACTCGGTGGCGCGCTATGAGCTTGTAGATCTGCTATTTTTCAATAGCTAAAGCACGACATGATGCTAACACCAAAATAGGTTCCCGTTCAGAATAGGTTAATAAAGAACATATTTTTCCAGTGCATATGGCAGGCCTTGTTGACGGATTTGGAAGAGATTTTGAAGGTCTAGGTTCCAAAAATGAACCAGTATTTAATGTGTAAAATCCATGAGATTTACATTGGAATGAATGAGCCTGGCTGGAAAGTGTCCAAGTGGGAGTGTCTACTGTCTAAGTGGGAGAGGCCGGGTCTTAGCTAAAGGTGAACAACACATTAGATACATATATATATAATCCTTCTCTGACACGGTATACAGTATATATTTATACTACACTAGACCTGTGCCCGTCGGGCCACTGGCCTACTTGGGAACGATGCAAGTTGGGAACCTTAGTATGCAATACCCGTTGTCATAGCACCAGTTTTAACCGTCTGCCTGCGTCCCACATGGAGATCTGTCTGTCTGTCTGTCTGTCTGTCTGTCTGTGTCTGAAGAGTGCAAACTGACTGTGAAAGGTGGACTGGTTAATTAAGTAATCAAATAGCAGGTGTGGGGTTGCCATGGCAATCAATTTTCAGCATGCAACCAAGTGTAAAATGAATTATACTGGATCTCTTGTCCACTAGTCCCTTCCTAACATCTTAGTCTAGTTTCTATCTGTTGACGAAATTGTCAATACACTTAGTCTTAAAGGTATATTCAGTGATTTCACTTAATTCAAATATCACTTATTTTTTTGTTTTGTTGTGATAATCCTCCCTACTATAGAGTGTGCTGGCCATATAAGGAGTTCCTCCCTGTCCCCAGTTAACCCCTGGGGGTCAAAAAACCTTAGGTTTCGTTTTTGACTCTCTATCCTGATTGGACGAAAGGCTGGGTCCCACAGCCAAAAACGAAACCTAAGGTTTTTTGAGTGAAATCACTGAATATACCTTTAATTAGTTTTAGTCATCATAGCTTAGTTTTCATTTAGTTTCCATTTAGTTTTCGTCAGTGAAAAAAGATAGTCGACGAACATTTTTCGTCTTTGTTTTAGTCGACGAAAACAACACTGCCACCCGGGGGGTGGGTCCATCGGTTCTTGTGCTGCACTCCTACAATAGAGCAGAGCAGTGATGTAAACAGGTTTTCAATGGAATGAGTCCCAGGATGCAGGGATGGTCTTTTAGATCAGTGATGTAAACAGGTTTTCAATGTAATGAGTCCCAGGATGCAGGGATGGTCTTTTAGATCAGTGATGTAAACAGGTTTTCAATGTAAAGAGTCCCAGGATGCAGGGATGGTCTTTTAGAAATGATTCCCAGGGACATTTTATGAGTCCCACTTCAACCACGTTAGGAATCAGATTTAGCCTTTTTTCAAATTGCAGCATTTAACTCCCATTTCATTATGGTTAGTATGGTTATAATGTGGTTATATTCATGTAGAAAACAGAAGAAGAAATGATTATTATAACTAAAGCTAGCAAAATAAACTAGAATACAAAACAGTACAGTAGTGCATCCCGTGGATGCAGAGGTCGTTGTTTTATTGTGTCCCTTAACTATAAACTGCGTTTTGGGATGCAAAATGCATCCTCTGAAAAATACATTATTTCTTTTATTTCACAGAGATTTATATCAAATATTCATATCAATTATTTTAATCCTATAGCTTGAATCAAGCCATGCAGGGTCCTGGTGAATTGGAACTATATAAAACCTTTGATTTTGTGAAGAAAAAAACATGTTTGAATATTTTATTATATTATGATATCTCTGCTGTCGGGAGGAAACCTCATGACTCCAAAATGTTAATTGTTCAGGAAATGGAAAAATACACATTTTTCGGGAAATTAAGAAAACCTTATATTTTTTAAAACAAAGCAATACAGCCTCATCAAAGTTGGTGTTGTAACTTTATATATTGTCAATTACTTCCATGGGAGGGGGAGAGGTGGTGGAGTTAGTTGCTTTAGCAGACATTTTGACTTGGAGTTAAGAGGTTTTGTCCAAAGCACTTTTTACTACTTCATTTTTTGAACACACAGACGTAATATAAAGGGTAAAAAGGGTAAAAAAAATAATCAAAAACCTCAAAAGGATTCACAGGATTTATGGTCATGATACACCAGAATCCTAGATGGTTTGATTCTAGGCTTATAAATATTTGTGTAAATCTCTTACTTACTTACTTACGCTATATCGCCCAACTTTGGGCACATACTAGGCCACGAACAAGAGCTCTCCAGACATCCCGGTCCTGGGCCATTTTCTCCAGCTGTCCCCATGTGTGTAAATCTCTATGGGGGGAAAATGAATGGCAGACTTTTCAGTGGTGCAAGAAAACCACGCCCACCACCCACTGCTATGCTCTCTATACAAGCATTCCTGAAGTCATTTTGACCACGCATTACTTTGAAAACCTTAGTAACCATAGTTACTTTGTAGATTTTGATTATTATTACAAAACATGCGGTAACCACCTCAGCCCTATGCCATTTGAAAATAGCCAATCTGCTATTTTCAAAAGATTTTTTAAACATTTAAAAACTTGAAATGGTACGTATTCTGCATAATGAGTACTTTTACTTTTGGTACTTAATATTTACATATACATACATTTTGATAATACTTTTGTACTTTCACACATTTTGAATTCCAGACTTTTACTTTTAACGGAGTAATGATACTTTTATTTAAGTAAAACATGTACTGTATGCCTACTTTTCCCCCCACCACTGTTAATTATTATGAAGGATTAGCATATTCAAATAATACATTCAAACACAACGTATACTTTTGCAATAAATAATAAAGAGAGTATAGGCCTAGTATCAATACAAAAAATATTATAAATGCAAATGTTTGTTCAGCACCACGGTATATAATGAAATAAAACTAAAATGGCCGTATAAACAAAGTTTACAAAAGCCTTCACCAATAATGTATCTGTCAAGAAACTAACCAAGTATTAAACCAACGTTGGAAATGTGTTGTTCGAGTTGGAATTAATGTAATTAACAACAAGCATGTTTCTGTATTCTACGGTTCTTCCTTCAATTCAATAAACTCCACATTAAACACTCAAAGTCTTCGTTTAAACCCACCACAACACAGTCTCTGACTCTCTTCACATAAACAACATTAAACCGTACATTAGGAGATATAAGTTGTTATTATTGTTTTACTCTGAGGGGAGGGGAAACCTTAAAAAGGAGCGTCGGGAAACACCTGCTGCAAACAAAGGTTCCGTTCCTCATCCCAGGTGCAGAGTGTAGAGTAGGAGAGTAGCGACACGCTTTGATCTCGCCGCAAAGCGGGTGCCTATGGGCTATAGTTCCAAACATTGGAAACATTGTTCAGTGTGCCAACACTGCCATCTAAAGGACTGAGGTGGTACTACAGTACTGCAGGCCTAGTAAATTTTAGACTTTTGAGGCTGACCACAAACAAAACTATATTTGCTGATGAACACATGTGATCTATCTATCTATCTATCTATCTATCTATCTATCTATCTATCTATCTATCTATCATGTCCACCTCAACTAAACCTGAGACGGTCTAATATTTATTTATAACACTAGACAGGCTTCATCTCCATCCTCCCCTTTATCGTTTTCCATCAAATACAGAGGTACTACACTACAGTATATGACAAATACTCACTTAAATTATTCTTATTATCTTTTCCCTTCCCTGTATTTTTTTTAACATAGAAGCTTATATATGCCATCTATTTTGGCATATATAAGCCAACTATTTATATATGCCATCTATTTTGGCAATCCATTTTTGATAATTATTTAATCAAGATGTTTTATTTTCTTTCATTAAACTAACCAACACATATGCATTGTAAATAATCCCGTATTGTGCCGAATATAAAACGATTGTGATTATAAGACACTGTTTTGTGGAAAAAGAACATGGAATGTAAAAAAAAGAATCATTGGAAAAAACCTAGTCTTATATTCAGCACAATAGCGTATGTATATATATATATATATATATATATGAATCATACTCTGATGAGGCAGTATTGCTTTGTTTAAAAAATATATATTGTCTGTGTGATAGCCAGCCACACATAAACTGTATTAAGGAATTAAGATTACCAGGCTAATTCCCATAGAAAGTTTCGCCTTGTTAATCTCAGGGGAGGAATGGGATTCTTGAAAGGTTGATGTCCAATACAGATGTCACCAATGACACTTTATTAAAAAGGCCTATTAAATTTCATACTGGTGACCACCGAGAGACCACGGTTTCAGTGGTCACCACCGAATACTGGGGCATTAATAGGCATTTAGTACCGGTACTTCAAAATGCGATGGTTGTGTAAGATACTAGAATGTTGTTGAGGAAGAACTTTCATCGTCAATACTAATTTAAAGTATCTCTGGTCGATTACAAGGTTAAGCATTCTAACGTGTTAAATTGTAATCAATTTACAAAACCAGCTTTCGTATGAATCACAGTTTAATTTCTAACAAGTTGGTTTTATTTAAGTTAAGCACACAGCACTATTTACAGGTCACTTTACAGTCAAAACTTTAGGCAGTAGAATGCTAGAGATTCAGGTTGTAGTCCTAAAACCTAAAGTGACTGAGCAATATTGGATTTTCATCAGGCATCGATACATCACATATGAAATGTGTACACAATATTTGCATGTGGTCAGGGCTGGACTGGCCACCGGGCATACTCCCAGTGGGCCGCAACCGGGAAAATGGGGGCCGCCATTAGGCGGCAGGCCACCAGGAAAGGTCCGGGCGTGCTGCCATTCTGCCAGTGCCATCATGATAATTTCACTGTACCTGTATCAGTGAGTGACAAATAAACCCTCTACAAAGGGTTGTGTAGTTGTCTGTTGGTTTGTTTCTGCTATCTGCGCGCTGGTTGTGGTGGCCGGTCTGGGGCAAATAAAAAAATGCCCGGGCCGAATTTTTGTCCCAGTCCAGCCCTGCATGTGGTTCTCACATCTTAATTGATTTGTGAAGACCTTGTTATACAAAATGTCTAAGCCTTTATTTGCTGCAGAGCTTATTTTCATAATTTATCGTCACCTTCTTAAACCTAAGTCAGCTCCCTCATGACACTTGACCACCTCTGGTAAGAATCACCACAGTCCTAATTGAAAAGGATCATGCTGATCCCGTCCCGTTTAGTAAAATCTCAAGAGTGTGACTTAGGCAAAAAATAGGCAATTATTTAGTTTAAGAAGGTGACGTTATACTTATACAAACATATGTCATTCTCGTCCAGCGCTCTATAATTTGAAGCAGTGCATTCATTCGCTCACAGAAATGCCTCCACGCCAGCCGTAAAACCACCTTTACAGCTGCGTAATCCCTTTACACTATCGGGATACACCCGTCATGTATCGGTACCGGGCCATATTTGCCGTTATCGGTCAATATCGGTATCTGCAGGCAAATATAACTGACAATAATATTGGTGTGTTGGTTATCTGCAGTCTAGTACCAAGCTGTAGATTCTATGTTGGTGTGTTGGTTATCTACAGTCTACCAAGCTGTAGATTCTATGTTGGTGTGTTGGTTATCTGCAGTCTACCAAGCTGTAGATTCTATGTTGGTGTGTTGGTTATCTGCAGTCTACCAAGCTGTAGATTCTATGTTGGTGTGTTGGTTATCTGCAGTCTACCAAGCTGTAGATTCTATGTTGGTGTGTTGGTTATCTGCAGTCTACCAAGCTGTAGATTCTATGTTGGTTATCTGCAGTCTACCAAGCTGTAGATTCTATGTTGGTTATCTGCAGTCTACCAAGCTGTAGATTCTATGTTGGTGTGTTGGTTATCTGCAGTCTACCAAGCTGTAGATTCTACGTTGGTGTGTTGGTTATCTGCAGTCTACCAAGCTGTAGATTCTATGTTGGTGTGTTGGTTATCCTCAGTCTACCAAGCTGTAGATTCTATGTTGGTGTGTTGGTTATCTGCAGTCTACCAAGCTGTAGATTCTATGTTGGTGTGGTGGTTATCTGCAGCCTATAACCAAGCTGTAGATTCTATGTTGGTGTGTTGGTTATCTGCAGTCTACCAAGCTGTAGATTCTACGTTGGTGTGTTGGTTATCTGCAGTCTACCAAGCTGTAGATTCTATGTTGGTGTGTTGGTTATCTGCAGTCTACCAAGCTGTAGATTCTATGTTGGTGTGTTGGTTATCTGCAGTCTACCAAGCTGTAGATTCTATGTTGGTGTGGTGGTTATCTGCAGCCTATAACCAAGCTGTAGATTCTATGTTGGTGTGTTGGTTATCTGCAGTCTATACCAAGCTGTAGATTCTATGTTGGTGTGTTGGTTATCTGTAGTCTATACCAAGCTGTGTAGATTCTATGTTGGTGTGTTGGTTATCTGCAGTCTACCAAGCTGTAGATTCCATGTCGGTGTGTTGGTTATCTGCAGTCTACCAAGCTGTAGATTCTATGTTGGTGTGTTGGTTATCTGCAGTCTATACCAAGCTGTAGATTCTATGTTGGTGTGTTGGTTATCTACAGTCTATACCAAGCTGTAGATTCTATGTTGGTGTGTTGGTTATCTGCAGTCTATACCAAGCTGTAGATTCTATGTTGGTGTGTTGGTTATCTGTAGTCTATACCAAGCTGTAGATTCTATGTTGGTGTGTTGGTTATCTGCAGTCTACCAAGCTGTAGATTCTATGTTGGTGTGTTGGTTATCTGCAGTCTATACCAAGCTGTAGATTCTATGTTGGTGTGTTGGTTATCTGTAGTATACCAAGCTGTAGATTCTATGTTGGCGTGTTGGTTATCTGTAGTCTATACCAAGCTGTAGATTCCATGTCGGTGTGTTGGTTATCTGTAGTCTATACCAAGCTGTGTAGATTCTATGTTGGTGTGTTGGTTATCTGCAGTCTACCAAGCTGTAGATTCTATGTTGGTGTGTTGGTTATCTGCAGTCTACCAAGCTGTAGATTCTATGTTGGTGTGTTGGTTATCTGCAGTCTACCAAGCTGTAGATTCTGAACATTTTGTTCTTGTATTGAAGATGTATTCGTTTCCCTGGCAGCACAAAAGGGGGGAAATAAAAACAAAAAACTAAATAAACATATATTATCGGCATCAGTATCGGCTAAATTGTTATTTTAAATATCGGTATAGGCCAATAATCTCCATATCGGTGCATCCCTACTTGACACAGAATGTTTGTCCAAAGACCCACGACAAAATAAAAATCTCATCTGGTCTCTCCTTAAGAATGTGGTAAATCAACCTTTCCACAGGAGAGTAGCCTCGGAGGATTCCCCCTTTTTTCTTTTTAAAGGCATTTCACACTCAGTTTATATGATTATTCTGGGTATTGTGGTCATCGGCCGGCCATACTTTTGTCGACACGGCTGTCCAAAAGCACCAGTTGAAATGAAAACGTAAGTGCGCTCGACGTTAAAGGTTGCCGTAGTATCGATCTCTGTTCTCGTAGTCCCTGAAGGCGAACTTGGCGTCCTTCTTGGAGTGCGGGATGCGTCCGAACGGCGCGTGGTCGTTGAAGCACGTGTCAAACACCTCGTCCACGACCTTCTCCGCCTCCTCTCGGCTGATCTTCCTCACGGCCAGGATGGAACGCAAGGCGCGACCGCGCACACACTCCTGGCAACGCAAGGGAGAGACGGAAACCATTAACACACGGGTGGTTCAGGCACGTCCCCGCACACACTCCTGGCAACGCAAGAGAGAGACGCAAACCATTAGGAGACAATAGACAAAGTGGTTCATATAGTGCCAATAATGGATATAGAAATAATATAAATTTGTGTCTGGTCTGGTTTTTATATGCGTTGCTTTATTTAGACAGAAGAGACACGGGATGCTGGTTGATCGGTGGTTAATGAACCATTTAAAATTTCTTGCTATTGTTAGAAAGAAAAAATATATATTTTTATAATCAAGTCAAATAATGGCCGATACATCAGCCAACTCAACATGCAACACGGGTGAATGTTAAGAACTGTATCCTTGACATAATGGTGCGATCACACGGGCATATGCAAACATACAGTCTGCCATTCATTGGCAATGGAAGCCAACGACGTGAAGCAAATCAGATGTTTGTAGCTGCTGCAAAAGATACAAGGCTACAAATTGAAGCTGAGCTGGCTTCAACTTCCAGGTGCAAAGCTACAACTGTTGTAGTTTTTCTACCCCACCGGCCGCCGCGCCTCCGACACACGTCACTGCCACTGCACGCTTGATGCCGTCAACGACCGCGTGGGAAACAGATTTTACAAAGCGACAACGATGCTGTGGCCTTTGCATCTTTGCATCTGCCTCGTGTGGAACGCAACAATTACCATCAGCTCAGCTGGAATCCAGCTCTCAGTACCTGTTGATGTTGCTTCAAGCCCACGTTGAACCTGGCAACTTCATTGTTGAAGGTGCAGTCTCCGCTGAGGTTAGCTGCTCGAATCTGAAAAACAAACAATGAGTTTACTGTGGAGAGTAAAATGGTAAATGGTGCATTTATATAGCGCCATAAACTGACAATTTGGTCAACACATAAAAGAACTAGACTAAAATGTTAGGGAGGGACTGTAGTGGAGAAGAGATCATTTTATGTTTGGTTGTGCTCGGGTGTTAGGGTCTGAAAACAGCCGATCTACAAGCTCACAGCGCATGTAGATCAGCTATTTTCAGCATGCGACCAAGTGTAAAATCTGCCATTATTACGGTGCCATCAAGGCCCTACAAAATGCAGTTTTGTCGACAAAGTAAACTTTAGATTTAAAACTAGGCTAACACTGAAACATGTCAGGTGACTAAAATATGACTAAAACTAAATCAACACTGTTGAACCAGTTGGAAAACAGACACATTTCGGTTTGGGGATCCAGCGAAGCACATGAACTCGGACAACCGTACTGTGCAAAAATAAAATAAGAAATACAATTTAAAAAAACAGAAGGCTTTTTTAACCCATTCATTCCTTTTTGGTGTGCTAAGCATTATGTTATACTTTAGCTATTGAAATAGCAGATCTCGGTGGTGTGCTACAAGCTTGTAGATCTGCTATTTTTGAAAAATCGTGAAAATGTGGTGCAAATCTTTGAATATTCTTTCAGAGCGTTTTTTAACTCAAATCTTTGCTTCTGGGCGGTCCCTGGAATAACATGTTTTCAGATGGCTGTCGGCGGGCCAATTACATATGACTTTTGGGGTACCTTGACATGAAATAGTTTGAGCACCACTGACAGTCAGAAAACTGTCACGATTAAACGATTTAGAAGACAGTTTGTAGAAGGGCTGACCTCGGAGCAGGCCAGATGTCTGAAGTTGTTGAACCAGTCGACGTGCGCTCTGCAGTGGTCGAAGGCGTGGATGAGCTCGTGGCTGACCACCCGGTTCATGTGGTCCTGCTGGTGGATGTTGTTCTGACACAGGACAATCTGAAACACACCATCGATTGATTGATTGATTGATTGATTGATGTATTTATTACATCAGTTTGTAGAATTACAGTACATTTCAAGCACAACTCAATATAAAAAAAACCTGTTAACTGTGAGTGGACGAACCCAATAAAGCACTAGACTTGTTTACAAGAGGGTCCACCTTGTTCAATTCATCATAACATTTAGTGACATATAAATATGCACTTATAGCGAAAAAACAGGAAATCATGCAGGAACGCCTACTGAGTGGCAAAAAAACTACCGGTACTTTCTGGCCTTGACAGCCCATACATCCACACAGAAAGGTCCTATCTGATTGCATTAAACGACATTAAACAATGTTAAACTCACTTTGCATGTTGCTTTGCCACTCGATTTGCCATTCACTTTAAAAGGACAACTTTCGTTTTTTTCAACCAAGGTTCATGTTTTAGGTTGTTATTAGAGAAACTAAAAGGTGAGTGTTAATTTTCTTTCATTTGCTGCTTTCTTTTGTTTGGGGATTTTAGCAGTTTTTGACAGGGGGGCGGGGGCATTCGAGCATGGGGCTAAATATGTATTTTTTTTACAAATTATTATGGCGATTTATATTATTAATTAATATAGTCCTAATAAACGCCAAGAAATTACATCTGACCACAAAAGATCACAGGATCTATTGAATGTGTCAAACTGACATATTGAGCCTATACACACAGTATAAGCCTTCCCCCAGTAGGCTACCTTTACATTGAGTAGATCCTGTGATCTTTTGGGGTCAGATGTAATTTCTTGGGGTTTATTAGGACTATAGTAAATAATACAAAAATAAATCACCATAACATTTTGTAAAAAAAATACATATTTAGCCCCATGTTCGAATGCCCCCGCCCCCCCTGTCAAAAAGAGCTAAAATCCCTAAAACGAAAGAAAGCAGCAAATGAAAAAAATAAAATAACACTCATCTTTTACTTTCTCTAATAACAACCTAAAACATGAACCTTGGTTGAAAAAAAAACGAAAGTTGTCCTTTAAGCATGCGCATACCCTCTATTCTATCCACATGGCCCACCCCTTACGGACGTGTTCCTCCACATGGCCCACCCCTAAAGGACGTGTTCCTCCACATGGCCCACCCCTAACAGACGTGTTCCTCCACATGGCCCACCCCTAACAGACGTGTTCCTCCACATGGCCCACCCCTAACAGACGTGTTCCTCCACATGGCCCACCCCTAACGGACGTGTTCCTCCACATGGCCCACCCCTAACGGACGTGTTCCTCCACATGGCCCACCCCTAACAGACGTGTTCCTCCACATGGCCCACCCCTAACGGACGTGTTCCTCCACATGGCCCACCCCTAACGGACGTGTTCCTCCACATGGCCCACCCCTAACGGACGTGTTCCTCCACATGGCCCACCCCCTAACGGACGCGTTCCTCCACATGGCCCACCCCTAACGGACGTGTTCCTCCACATGGCCCACCCCCTAACGGACGCGTTTCTCCACATGGCCCACCCCCTAACGGACATGTTCCTCCACATGGCCCACCCCCTAACGGACATGTTCCTCCACATGGCCCACCCCTAACGGACGTGTTCCTCCTCATGGCCCACCCCTAACAGACGTGTTCCTCCACATGGCCCACCCCTAACAGACGTGTTCCTCCACATGGCCCACCCCCTAACGGACGTGTTCCTCCATATGGCCCACCCCTAACGGACGTGTTCCTCCACATGGCCCACCCCTAACGGACGTGTTCCTCCTCATGGCCCACCCCTAACGGACGTGTTCCTCCACATGGCCCACCCCTAACGGACGTGTTCCTCCACATGGCCCACCCCCTAACGGACGTGTTCCTCCATATGGCCCACCCCTAACGGACGCGTTCCTCCACATGGCCCACCCCCTAACGGACGTGTTCCTCCACATGGCCCACCCCTAACGGACGTGTTCCTCCACATGGCCCACCCCTAACGGACGTGTTCCTCCACATGGCCCACCCCTAACGGACGCGTTCCTTACTTGGGACGAGGCGGCGTCAAAGCCTCCACTGACACTCCCGTCGCAATCTTCACAGGAGAAATGGCGGTCTTTCAACACAGTGCTGTGTAAACATGAGAGAGAAGGACCGTTTTATTATATCAACACCATTCACTTGGTCTTTAAAACACAGGAATATCCAGAAGCCTATAACGTTTTAGCTCAAAGAAGAAAAACTGTAAAAAAGAAATAATAAAAGTGTTGTACCCTGCTCTTTTTTTCTTCGGTCTAATAATTTGTTCGGCCCAAAATAATTGTGTTTATTGTCATGATTTTTTTGCCAGGAGCTGAGTTGGCTTTGTCTGAGGCTTACTGGTCTTTAAATAAATACTTTATGAAACGTCTATGAAAAAGAAAAGCGAAATTCTCTTCTGGGCCAAGAAAGGGGCACTCTATAGGACAGTCAAGTTTGTTGTAGCTTGAGAGTCATAAAAAGAATCAATCTCACGTGTTTGATAAAGAAATATTTAGTTTTGTTTTGTTGATGCGCTGCTAAATAATAATAATGAATTGCATGTAAAGCGCTTTTCTATGCACTACGTGCCTACTCAAAGAGCTTTACAATGGTTCATTCATTCATACATTGGGAGGTGAAGCGGCGAACAGTCGACGCCAGCGTCCTCATTTCCCACATTCACACACCGACGGTGGCGAGCTCACACCGACTGACTGAGGCGATGTAGGGTTCAGTGTCTTGCCCAAGGACACTTCCACGTGTGGACAGGAGGAGGAGCCGGGATTCGAACCGTCGACCCATGGATCCTTGGACGACCTGCTCTACCTCCTGAGCCACAGCCGCCCAAAAGTAGAAGCCGGGTACCTACCATCCTGAACTGTTCATGGCTCTGAGCAGTAGTTTGGCATATGGACCTAAAGAGAGAGAGAGAGACAGAGATCCATTGATTGAATACTTTATTAACAGTTTGTAAAAAAAAAAAGAACACAGGAAAGAACAGTTCGACACAAGTTCTGCTACAGTATAGAGTTGCCCTGATCAGCGTTTTTCTGGGGCCGATCCCGAGCACCGATTGTTTTTCTCATGATCGGCTGATACCAATCTTGCACATAAGGGGAACATTTGTATATTTCTCAAATTATTATATGTCAAAACCCACGTCAAAAATGTTCCTGTTTGTGTGTGTGGGGAGGAAGGGGAGAATGGGGGTAGAGTGGCCGGATGGGAACCGCAAGGTTGACAGTTCGATCCCTGTGGGCTGCCCCAGAGTTAGTATCGAAGTGTCCTTGAGCAAGACTCTGTCTGAACCCCTAATTGCTCCTGATGTGCAGGTTGGTATATATAATATATGTAACATCACAGAGTGCATTCTCTAGGGCTGTTTTCTCATGCCAATAAAGCTCCTTTGAATTGAAATTGAATGGATTTCCAAAAAAGTGTTCCCAAAGTGTGGGTCCGGGAACCCCCAGAACCCCCCCTAAAGGGAGTTCCAGGGGGTCCCCGGCCCTTATGGGTCTGTAACTCAGAGAGTGTACAAATGGAACCAAATGGACCATTGGTTAGACCAGTCATTAGTCCTACAACTACAACCTATCTCAAACCCTCACCCTAACCTCCCACGGGGCAGCACACCTAAACCTAACCCATGTCTAACCAACCCTCTTGGAACCCTCCGTAAAGCTTTTCTGAAATTTGGACGATTGTTTACGTAGGGTCCCTTCTAAGTTCGTAAGCGTTAAAATTAAATTGATTTTACAATATGAATTGAGGGTCCCAGAGATATAAATTCCATTAAATGGAGGTCTGTAGACTAATGCATGTCAAACTGGGGGGTCCTTGAAATTAAACAGGTTGAGAATCTCTACTAGAGTTGTAAAAATCTTCTCTTATGGGGGGTCCTGGCATATCTTTTCAAATGGGGGTCCATGGGGCTAATTAGTGTCAATTTGGGGGTCCTTGACATGAGAAAGTTTGGGAACCATGCTGTGTACTATAGGGCTGTTTTCTCATGCCAATAAAGCTCCTTTGAATTTAAAGTATGTATGTATTAACAGTTTTCAGAATTACAGTACATTTTCAAGCACAACTCAGTACAACAAAGACTGTCAACTGTGAGTGGACGACCTAATAAATAAAGCATTACACTTGTTGACAAGAGAGTCCAGTCCACCTTGTTCAATGCATCATAAGATTTAGAGACATACAAACAGACTTATTCTATATAGCCAAAGAACAGAAAATAAATTCATCATACATTATATATATAATAAGCTATAAACAATATAATACACTCACTGGTTTCCATGGCAAAGTGCAGCATGACCTGACACTTGTTGTTGAAAGTGAGCAGGTTCTGAGTCAGCCATGAAGAAGACCCAGGCTTATTCACCCCCTTCTGACTCCTGTCTGGGAACAGTTCGTATCCGAAGTCCCCTGTTTCTCCTCCTCCAGGGTGTTTGGCCTCCTGAGCAGCAGACATGCTGTTGGTGCATGAATGAACACCTATAAAGCTCTATGTGTTTAATATTATTAATATTATGATGCGTTTGTCTTGATGTCGTGATTTTTTTTGCTCTAGCTAGCAAGCTAGCAAGAAGAGGTCACTGTGTAACTGCTGTGTGTGTGTGTGTGTGTGTGTGTGTGTGTTAGATCACGTGATATAGGTCGGAGGCAGTGAGTGCATGCTTTCGACTACACGCCCCTATCGGCGGAGAGCTGTAATTACACTGTGATTACAAATCACCACCGATGTGATTAAAATGCATTTTATTGAACAATAGTGAAGATACGGGTTCTAATATCCACCCGAAGAGTATCATAACATCCTTAGTTCTGAGGGTGAGAACTTTATAAACTTTAAAATCTGTGCCTTTATGTAGACTTTATCGTTGTAAATATATCACGGTCCGTTAAACAGAGTGAATAGTGTCATGACTGAGTGACAGTCATTTTCATTTTTTTTCAAGTATCTTTTATTTATTTTTATATATTTTTTTATTATTTATTATTATATTTCTTAATATCTTATATTATTATTTATTATATATTTTTGTATTATCTTTTCTTTATTTACTATTATTTATTTTCTTATTTATTTAGCCCGCAAAGGCCGCTGGGAAATCGTGTGCTGTCATGGCGCCCAACATAAACAGAAGAGGAGTAATAGATAATGATGACACATTATTCTCTTCTAGTCTTTAGTTAACGTGTTTAATTAATTAATTATAGTTCCACGGCTGAACGTTGGCTCTGAATGGAACACGGAGACAGATAACCCGCTCTGTGTGAGTTGATAATGTCACAATATTCTGTTGTTTGAGTGTGAAGTTGCTACATGTTGCTATACATGCTAGCTATCTGCTAGCCTAGCAGCAATGAGCAAGCATGTCAGCACTCAGCAGCACGAGCTGTCCATTTAAAAGCAAGTTGTTGTGTTATTTTCACTCTTGAGTCTTGACTCGACCACAACAATAACAACAATAACAACAATAACAACATACACGTTCTAAATGGGTCCAATTTGACCTAATATTGCAGTGTTGTGAATCGTGATATGCTAATATCAATGAATAGCTGGTAGGAAATAATGTTTTACCCAAAAGTACTGTTCCTATAGCAACGCATAGCCAAACAATTTATAATCCACTGAGCACAGAGTGGATTTCAACCCTTTTCATATCAAGGTCCATTTGTGTATTCAGCGTTTGATTCATACGGACCTCCATCATTTGGTGAGATTTATATCCTCAATGTGGCCTCATATTTTGTTGTCGTTGGATAAGATGTTGTCCACAATTTCATGCTGTATTGACGTTGGTACCATTAGGAGAGATAACTTCTGCTTTCTGTAATTGTGCCACGACTTGTAAATTAAAGTAATGCAGATGTTTAACAATAATTTAACTCATGATAGTGTAAGATAATTGTATTTGAAAGTGAAATATCCCTATAGCAAGTAATTCAGATGTTTAAGAAAAATGAAACTCTTGAGAGCGTAAAATGAAACGAAATGGACCCGTACCCGTATTTGGTTTAATTTTACGCTCTCAAGAGTTGAGATCTAATAAGGGTCCAGACCATTGTTACCAACTCTCCATCATTTAGCTGGGGACACCTGGAACCCCCTCCAAGTACCACCACTGAAAATATCTGTCTCCAAGTACCTCCACCTTAACTGATGTTAAAATACAGGAGCGTAGACCTGCCCCATCCTGTTCAGCTATTAACACAGGAGGAAAATGTCATTTATTCTTTTAATTGTTTTGTTTTTGTTCCATTCCTATGAGCCAATTTTGCTGCAGTGCTGCTCTGACAAAACTCTGTCTAATCACTAATCTTTTTTTTTTTAATGTGATTAATCCGTCCTCAAATCATATATGAATGCCTAGGTGTGCCGTCATGCTCATTTCAGCACGGCTGGATAGCCTAAACCAATCGCTTGGTCAGAAGAACTACCTGTTTTGTCTTTTTTTTCTTTTTTGGGTGACTCCTCTGTGTTCCACCAGAGGGGGGCCAGTAGTTGGGAACCTCTGCCTTAGAGCCTAAGCCCTAAATATTGCGCCACCCCTTACCCCTTATCCCTAAACTTATTTGCCATTTTTGAGTGGTGCAACCACTCCAAGGAACAGCAATGTCCGTGTTCACCTATGTGTTAATGAGCACGAGTATGACTATTAGTACCAGTAGGGGCGCTGTTGTGCCAGAAACGGAGAGAGAGAGTGCTGCACTGTTGCCTGCTAATGAGAGAGAGAAAGAGAGGAAAGGGGGGGGGGGGGGAGTTGCACCACTCAGTTCACACGGGTGTGATTTTTACTATTTTTTTAAAACATTTTTAAAATAGTACAAATGGCCGATGGTTATGGTTAGGTTAGGGATTAAGGTTTCGGGATCAATAGTATGTCGGAAGCTAAAGCCTGTACCCCAAGATGGCGCCCTTCTCTGTAAAAACCAGCCTTTCTGAGTGAAATAACCACAAACCGTGTTTCACACAGACAGAGATGATGGCTGCTGCTGCTGCTGCTGGCGGAAACAAAGCGGTGGAGCTCCAGCTCCAGATGCGACAGAACGCTGAGGACGTTCACACCTTCATGAGGGAGCTGGACAGCTGGGAGACGGAGATCAGGACCAAAGACCAGCAGCTGAGAGCGGGAAACCTCGGAGAGATTCAGGTTCGTTCCATCGATCAAGCCACCGCGAGATTCCTTTCATGTAAAAACGGTACTTTTCCCATCACTGAAGGCTTTAGTTCCGTCTACCTGACTCCATTCTCCAGGTATATAATTCAGTATTTAAGTCCGACGTCATTTTGTAGTGCTACGTTACGTCCGGGTCCAAGTGGCACCAGCTCCCGTCCGCATCTCATTGTAAATAGAATATCTAAACGCGTGAATCTTTTTACAATGACGTTATTTTTCAGAAAGGAAGCCATTGAGGGTTAAAATGGGTCTTAATGCTTCCAACTCGAGTAGAATTATTCATGTTTTGTACAAGTTTCCATGACAACAAAAATATATGATGTGGAGACAATAAAGACTATTATTATCCATTTGCTCGGTAAAATATTTCGGGGGCATATTTAGAATGTGTGCAGGCTTGAGTATGTTGAATCTAGTTTGGCACGGGGGCACAGTTGGTAGTGCTGTCGCCTCACAGCTAGAAGGTCCTGGGTTCGATTCCCGCTGGGGACGCTGTGGGCACTGGCGGCGTGTTTCCTCCTCCGCGTCATCAGTGCCCATACCCGAGGCGGGGGTTGGCGATAGGGCCTTTCTGTGTGGAGTTTGCATGTTCTCCCCGTGTCCCCTAGGGTAGATACCCTCACAAAAACATGCCGTAATCCTGGTCTCTAAACTACCTCCCCCTGGTCAGCCGGGGCACCTGATGGAGGAGAAAGGAACTGGTCGGAATAACGTGTCCCTTCCACGCGCTACGTCCGGCCGGGGAAATTCCCCTCTGTCAGGTGAAAAGAAGCAGCTTGGACTCCTCATGCATAGAAGGAGGCATGAGGTCAGTCCGCTGCCCCCCCAGGTTGGCAGAGGAAGTGTAGCGCCCAGGATTACATTAGATAATTGGCACTGGGTGAAAAGAAAACTGGGTTACAACATCGTGGGATAAAAAATTATAAGAATCTAGTTTGTATTAATGAGGATTTAGTTGACACAATAAAATAAAATGGCGATAGTATTCCATGTGGGGCAGACGGCCTGTCACAGCCAGATTTGGGAGAGCAGCAGCTTTGTTGCGAGGAAAGTGGTAAAATTAAACTTTCGTGGTTGACATCACTCGCTCATCCCCTGGTTCTGCCTGGTTCACGGAAGAAATTTCTCTATGGAGAATAACATGGGGTCATCTTAAAATCGTCTCATATAAGCGATGTGGTCCAAAAATAAACAAGCTGTCTCTGCGTTATTGTCAGTTGTCACTCATATGTGATACAGTCTGTTTCTAGCGTAAATGTAACTAATTCAGTAGCAGTAACATTAGCTGTTTTCTCTCAGTCAGTTGATTCTTCATATTCATATGAGTGAAGCGTCCGGGATGACATGTTTATTTTTCAAACACAGTTCTTATGAGGCGATCTAAAATCCTCCTATGGGGATTACAATGCAAATACAAAGTATATGAACCCGTGGATTTGCACCCTCTACCGGTCAACTCGCCCCTTTACCAACTCGCCCCCTCAAAGTGTTAATTTATTTAACAGTTAATTTAGTATCTCCCTCCCTCTGGGTTGCTGAAATCTGACATTATCTTGTATACAGATTTATTTGATTGTCTAGTAGTCGATCTCTGTACAGAATACACTGCTGTGTAAACAATCCACTTAGTTTTATTAAACACGTTCCCTCCATGTAGCCCATATGTTTTGTAATTACATCATCATGCTATTATTACGCCCATGGATATACAGAGTGAACTCAACAATTATAAATGAATATGATAATACCTTTTATATAATCACCAACATGAATTATGTTTGTTATTTACAGCTAGGTAGAGTAGTGGGGCGAGATGGAAAAGGGGCAACCGTACCTTTTACCATATAATATTAACCAAAGCCTGCCACCCATAATATCTTCACCAGCCATCACACAACGCAGAGTGAGACAGACTGTACCGGTTACACTAGTATCGATTGATTGAAATGTTTATTTCATTTTACAGTATGCAAAAGGGGTACATTTCTCACAAAAGTACAGGTCAATACAAAAACTTACTTACTTGAGGATAGAACCAGAAACGGCACTAAGACTTGTTTACACCAGGGTCCTCCATGTTCAATTCATCATAACATTTAATGACGTGCAAATAAATATACATTTCCATGAAAAAAAAGAGATAAAACATGTACAGTTAAAGTGTGATTCAGAGAAAAGGGGGGGGGGGACTTACCAGTCCCCAGTTTGTATAGTTTGTATGTCAATATAGCCATGGCAAAATATATTATTTGTATTAACCCATTCTGAACGGGCACCCATTTTGGTGTCAGCATCATGTTATGCTTTAGCTATTTAAAAATAGCAGATCTACAAGCTCATATCGCGCCACCGAGTGGCGCGATACGAGCTTGTAGGTCTGCTATTTTTGAAAAATCGAAGAGCGACTGACATTTTTAGAATCTGATCTCAGGTCAGAATGGGTTCATCAGACCAGTGTGTGTCCAGTGGAAACCTCGTGTGAATCTGATCTCAGGTCAGAATGGGTTAATAAATAAAAACAAATATTATCGATTCGATTTAGGGTCCTATAAATTGATTAACCGGACCCATCCCTGATAGGAAATGTCCGTTCCTTCCTTGCAGAAAGATCTGCCCCCTGTGCGTAACAAGGATTACAAAAAGAAGAAAACGGCGAAGAAAAAGTCGCCGCCCGGCAACGGCGAGAGGAAGACGGCAGACTCCAAGGAAACGGCGAGAATAAAGTCCTACGACTACAGCTCCTGGGATAAGTTTGACGTGGTGAGTGTCTATAAGTAGAATAAAGTCCTACGACTACAGCTCCTGGGATAAGTTTGACGTGGTGAGTGTCTATAAGTAGAATAAAGTCCTACGACTACAGCTCCTGGGATAAGTTTGACGTGGTGAGTGTCTATAAGTAGAATAAAGTCCTACGACTACAGCTCCTGGGATAAGTTTGACGTGGTGAGTGTCTATAAGTAGAATAAAGTCATACGACTACAGCTCCTGGGATAAGTTTGACGTGGTGAGTGTCTATAATTCGGAGGTTTTCAACCCGTGGACCACCAGTGTGGACCACTCAATGTCATCAAACGGTGGTCCGTGGCTCAAATGGGTCTGAGAGGCTAAATGTCATCAAACGGTGGTTCCGTGGCTCAAATGGCGAATACATAATGGACCTTGATATGAAAAGGGCTGAAAACCACAGACTGATCTAAGTGACTCGGTATAATTTGTAAACGTACCAGACCAAGAAGAGAGCATGCACAGATTGACCACATCTTCTTGTTTCCTGGTTTGCAGAACAAGGCGTTGGCCGTGATGGACATGGACAAGGAGGAAAGCCCCGTGGAGTCAAACGACTCCGACTCTGAGGAGACCGCCGTGGACCGGGAGAAGGCTCTGTCCGAGAAAGAGAAGGTATGGTGGCGTCGGCCAGACATGACTCTATATAACCCATTTAGACCTGAGGTCGATTCTACAAATGCCTTCTAAATCCTGACGGTTTTCTGAAAACCTATGTTTCTAATCTAAGTGTCAGTTCAAACTATTTCATGTCAAGGACCCCCAAAAATGTATTTGGTAGGCGAGTCCCCATCTGAAAATAATGTAGTTCCAGGGAACCCCCCAGAAGCAAAGATTTGAGTTAAAAATGTTCGCTCTGAAAGAATATATATTCAAAGATTTGCGTCACATTTGCGTCACATTTTCAAAAATAGCATGTGTGTCAACTAGTTGACTAGTAGATAAGATTTTGTTTTACCCCCGTTTTTATGTGTTCATCAAACTAAAGGCCATGTTTTAATCAAACTAAATGATATTACACACGTCATTTCCCCCTCAAGGGTAACAAGCTGTTCAAAGAGGGCCGATATGAGGACGCTATGGACTGCTACACCAATGCGATGACTGCAGACCCTTATAACCCCATTCTTCCAACCAACCGCGCCGCCTGCTTCTACAGACAGAAAAAGTAAGCCATTCATTTCTCCCCCCCCCTAGACGGCTGTGTTGCAGTGTTGTTTTTGGCAGCAAATTTCTATTTTAGTTTTAGTCCTAGTATCTTGAAATGTTATCATTTAGTTTTAGTCACATTTTAGTCACCTGGAATGCTTTAGTGTTAGTCTAGTTTTAGTCGGCTAAATCTACAGTCGATTTAGTCGAACAAAATGTTTTTTTGTCGGGCCTTGATGCCGTCGTAATGACAGATTTTGTCACTTGGTGATAATAGCCGATCTACAAGCTCACAACACGTCGCGCTGCAACAAGTTGTGAGCTTGTCATTTTTGCAACTAATTGTAAAATGACTTATACTGGATCTCTTGTCCACTATAGTCCCTTCCTAGCATTTTAGTCTAGTTTTTATTCGTTGACGAAATGGTCAGTGTATATATTTACTTATTTAGTCTTAGTTTTAGTCATCGTAGCTTAGTTTTCATTCAGTTTCCATTTAGTTTTCGTCAGTGGAATAAGGTAGTCGACGGGACATTTTTTCGTCATAGTTTCAGTGGAGGAAATCAACACTGCTGTGTCGCGCCACGCCTTCCGTCTATACTTCTGTCTATTTAAGGATGCAACGCTTCCATCCCGAAAATACACAGCATGCAAACGAAAGGCCGATAATGAGTGTGTCCTTTAGGCCTTTCTCCTGTGAACCGGTGGTGATCATTGTGTTGTTTACGTTGTTGTTGTAGGTATGCTGTGGCCGAGTCTGACTGCAATTTGGCGATCGCGTTGGACAGCAAGTACCTGAAAGCGTTTGCACGAAGAGGAGCGGCGCGAGTCGCCATGCGCAACTATGAATCTGCCTTAGAAGGTAAATAAATATGTCTAAAGAAATACTTAAGATGATGTATTAATAACTACCAAGCTTACAGCTCTGTTATTGATAGGGCTGTCCCGATCCGATCATCACGTGATCGGAAATCGGGGGCCGATCACGCCATTTTCAAGTGATCGGAATCGGATCAGGAGCAAAATAACATGATCGGGACATCCCTGGTATCAATATGATATCCATATCGTGATATTGATTTTGGATAGTGTACTGTTGTGATGTGATATGGCATAAGTGTTCTATAAAAATATAAATATCGGATCGGGAAAGGTCGGTATCGGCCACGATCACGGCATTTTCAAATGATCGGAATCGGATCGGGAGCAAAACCCCCCCCCGCCAGTTATTGATATGAATGTCTTTTTATACACGCAGATTATGAGACGGTTCTGAAGCTGGACCCTGGAAACCTGGAAGCTCAGAATGAAGTGACGAAGATCAAAGACGTGAGTTCTTTCTGTTCACACTGTTTGATCTCTGCCAGTGTTGTTTTTGGCAGCAAGTTTTAGTCTCTTGAATAGTGTAGGAGCCATAATGTGATCTGTATGTCACGTTAATGGACAGATTGGGCACTGCACTGGTAGCGGTGGTGGGCGTGATCACTGGGGCTGGGCGCTGCCACGCTAATAACTACACATGCGTTTACCTGGCACTAGAGTTGAGGAACTTGGACGGAGAGGGGGTGAGCTGGGAGTCGACATTTTCTGTTGACCGCAACAACGCATCTTAACATCCATGCCGGTAGTATATAATAGTTAGCTGGGAACTGTTGTATCTTACCTGACTGCAGAGAAGAATAAATGGTCAAACTGACAGCTTGGAGTGGATCTGAATTCCTTTGCGTGCGCGTCATACAAGTGTCTCTTATACTCTCATGCTTAGCTCCTCGGCTCATGGCTTTAGAACAGCCTACAGCCGCAACAAATAGTTTTCATTTAGTTTTAGTCACATTTTAGTCACCTGGGATGTGTCAGTGTTCGTCTAGTTTTAGTCGACTAAATTGACAGTTGATTTAGTCAGAAACAAAATGTATTTTGGCGGGGCCTTGATGCCGTCCTAAAAATATTATATCACGGTCATTTTGGTTGCACACTGGACGCGTCTTTTGGAAAACCGACGGAGAAATGAGCTCAGTTTGCAGCGACCTTAAGAGACCATTTTAGGCCAAAATACTCACCATGTCGCCCCCACCCCCCCCCCCCCTACTTCAGACTTTGATTGGTGTTAAATGTCCGAGTCAAGTCACGGAACCCGCGGAGACCCCCCTGGCAGTCGACGGACCCGTGGAGACCCCCCCATCGGCCCACCCACCCGCGGAGGCCCCCCCAGCAGCAGACGACAACCCCAAACATCAGAGCGTGGTGACGGAGCATCAGAGACGTCAAGAAGCCGTCGTACACAAAGACAGGGTACGTTACGCACGCACGCACACACACGCACGCACACACACACACGCACGCACGCACGCACGCACACGCACATGCACATGACTGAAATTTTGTTCTACTGGATCTCTTCTCCACTAGTCCCTCCCTGACATTTAGTTCTACTGGATCTCTTCTCCACTAGTCCCTCCCTGACATTTAGTTCTACTGGATCTCTTCTCCACTAGTCCCTCCCTGACATTTAGTTCTACTGGATCTCTTCTCCACTAGTCCCTCCCTGACATTTAGTTCTACTGGATCTCTTCTCCACTAGTCCCTCCCTGACATTTAGTTCTACTGGATCTCTTCTCCACTAGTCCCTCCCTAACGTCTAGTTTTTATTCGTTGACGAAATTGTCAGTATATGTAGTCTCAGTTTTAGTCATCGTAGCTTACAGTAGTCTTCATTCAGTGATCATTTAGTCTTCATCAGTGAAAAAGCGGTATTCGACGAACAATCATAGTTTTTGGTCGACGAAATCAACACTGCCACGCATCACCTTTAGCTTCCAGAGCAAAAACCCATGCTGTGTTTCTCTGGTTGGCTGTCCAATTAATTTTAGTTTTTGCTACAAGAGAGAGACTTCAAGAGAGTTTTAAAGGGATAGTTCAGATTTCTTGAACTTAAGCTGTATGAAATACTTTCCATTAATAAAGTGGTTGCAACTGTATTAATTGATTGCCAGAGTCCCGTGGTGGGAGTTCTGCTCTGGTTTTGGTGAAATATTAAGTAGTTCCGGTCATTTTGTGGGGGACACAGGGGGCCACACAGTAAAAGTAAATTAATCCACAAACTAACGTCATTTGTATTGTTGACCTATTTCTAATATATTGGTGCAACCTTCGTTAATTTTTTACCCCTCTATCACACGGAACTATGGTTTTTGTGTGCATATCACAACGCCCAAAAAATAGTTCCATGCGATAGAGGGGTCAAAGTTGAACGAAAGTTGCGCTAATATTTTAGAAATAGGTCAACAATACAAATGACGTTAGTTTTGTGGATTAATTTACATTTACTGCGTGGCCCCAGTGCCCCCCAAAAAATGACCGGAACTACTTAAGTTAAAAAAATCTGAACTATCCCTTTAAGTCTTTAATCACTTTGAAGTTGTCTGTTTAAAGCCACAGTAGTTATGGCTCCAAGTGACAACATGTATTATTGTTAAGCAACTAAAGACAATACATACTTTTAATGAAAGGAAAAAATATGGAATCGTGTGAAAATCGTGATCTCAATTCTTAAAGATATTTTTTTGTGGCTTACGCCTTTATTGATTTTTTAAGGGATAGAAAGTAGGCTGACAGGAAACGGGAGAGAGATGGGGGGATGACATGCGGTAAAGGCCGTGTCGGGTCCGGGAGTCGAACCCGCGGCACACCGCGACTGGATCACCAGTCCGGTGCCCAGACCGTTACGCTACGGCCTGGGCCATGATCTCAATTCTTGTGCAGGAGAAAAACCGAGATTCACGTTTGAGCAAGAATCGTGCAGCACTAGGGTAGGGCATTAAGCAACTAGTAACTAGTAAATCCACTAGTCCACCTTGTTGGTACTAGTTGAGGGGGGGGGGGGGGGGGGGGTTGTAGGCCTCAAGTTCAGGTAGTTATAGTCACCAATGTACACAGGTTTTAAATCTACAAATACAAATATATACATTTTTACATAATAGGTAGGTAGTTAAACAACTAGTCGACTAGTAAACTAGTAAAAATGATTAGAAGTGAATGCCCTACACTATGGTGATGTTTTTATTTATTTATTCATTGTGCTCTTCAGGGGAACGCCTATTTCAAAGAGGGGAGGTTCGAGGCAGCCATAGAATGCTACAGTAGAGGAATGGACGCTGACCCCACCAACGCCCTGCTGCCCGCCAACAGAGCCATGGCCAACCTCAAGATGGAGAGGTTACAAACTTTACAACGCTTTTGATTTTCCAACAACACTGCAATTAGTTGCATGCTGAAAACAAGCGATCTACAAGCTCACAACACGTCACTCTGCGACACGTTGTGAGCTTGTGGATCGGCTATATTCAGCAAGTGTAAAAACATTCATGACGGCATCCAGGCCTGCCAAAATACATTTTGTTCGACTAAATCAACCGTAGATTTACCGTAATTTCCGGACTATAATAGGGGATTCACTCGGGACCACTTGGCAGATGTTGTGGTAGTGTGAATGATGCGTACCGTTCCCGGGAGCGGATCGCCCAACCGTCACCGGGACCGCATGGGGGGAGGGTCTCTGGACCGTTGAAGTGTATTCAGATACGGATCGTTCCAATGTGAATGCATGCAGTCGACGAGCCAAGCGTCAACAAAAAAAAACACAGCCTCTGCACGATGCGTAACACCAGCGCATTTCTCAACGCCGCCCTTCTCCTGTTGAATCTGCTTATACGCTCAGCACCGCGCTGATCTTATTCTGCGGACTACACGTGGCTCTTGGGCTTTGCTTGGCACAGTTTCCAAAGTAAAACAAAATAATAATAATAATAATGCTAAAGTAGAATCCATAGCAAACTAATACACTGGAGCACAGAACTGACTGACACAGTGAATAGCAGGCAGGCTGACAAGTAGTATAACGGCAAAAAGCCAAAGAGGCAATGCAATTCAGTGTGTCTGGATTAATTTGAGACAATGTCGCACAGTTGATGGTCAGTGTCCGTGCGCGCCAGCCATCAAGCACACCGTCATCAGGAGGATTAAAGTGTGTTATGCAAGTGTACCCGGGTGCGCTGTTGAATCTCGGGCAATGTGAATCATGGCCATCGGGGACCAGGCAACCGTATTCGAAAACGGTTCCAATGAAACGGATTCAGTCCGTCTCAGTGTGAATCCCCTATAAGGCGCACCTGAATATAAGCCGCACCAGCCAAATTTAGGGAAAATCCCAAATATGTACGTATACAAGCCGCACCGGACTATAAGCCGCAGGTGGCCCCCTAGTGGCCGTTACATTAGCTCAGAGCCTTAGATGGCTCTGCGTTAGCTGTAAAAATCCATAGATTAGCCGCACTGTTGTATAAGCCGCAGGGTTCAAATCATGGCTAAAAAGCCGCGGTTTATAGTCCGGAAATTACGGTAGTCGACTAAAATCTTATGATATTTAGTCGACTAGAACTAGACTAACACTCAAATATTGCAGGTGACTAAAATGTGACTAAAACTAAATTTACTATTCAAGAGATTATGACTAAAACTAAAATAAAAAAAGTGTGTGTGTGTGTGTGTGTGTGTGTGTGTGTGTGTGTGTGTGTGTGTGTGTGTGTGTGTGTGTGTGTGTGTGTGTGTGTGTGTGTGTGTGTGTGTGTGTGTGTGTGTGTGTGTGTGTGTGTGTGTGTGTGTGTGTGTGTGTGTGTGTGTGTGTGTGTGCAGGTATTGTGAGGCAGAACAGGACTGCAGTAAGGCCATCTCTCTGGACACAACCTACTCCAAGGCTTTCTCCCGCAGAGCAACGGCAAGAGCTGCCCTAGGCCGCCTCCTAGAGGCCAAAGAAGGTACTGCATGCGCAGTATTGATTTAATTAGTCTCGTGTTGCCTCTCGCAATTTTCAAATGCTTCCGTCATACAGTCTGGATCAACGGAAGCTCTGATCATGAGTAAAATATAAATAAGCGTTTCGTCTTTATATTGTGAGCGGTAATGGCAGCTTCCTTACTCTTTTTTTCCTTTACTCACATGACATCATCGTACCTGGAAGTTATGCGGGAACGCCCACTGAGTGGCAAAAACCTACTTTCTGACCTTGACAGCCCTTACATACAAACAGAAAAGTCCTGTCTGATTGCATTAAACAATGTTAAACTCACCAACATTGCAACTGTACGAAAAGATTGAATTATCCTCTTTCTATCTGCAAAGTTTTTGTTTTATTCATTTTCAATCGATATCTACATCTTAATACTGTCCAATACTTAGATCGGGAGGGGGGTGAAATTATGACAGGCAGTTCCTGTCAAAATATGAACCCCCCCACCATGTAGTATTGTTAAGCAACTAAAGACAATACATATTTTTAATGAAAGGAAAAAACTGGAATTGTTTGAAAATCGTGATCTCAATTCTTGTGCAAGAGAAAATTCGAGATTCATATTTGAGCAAGAATCGTGCAGCACTAGGGTAGGGCATTAAGCAACTAGTCAACTAGTAAATCCACTAGTCCACCTTGTTGGTACTAGTTGACTAGTTGATAAGAAAAAAACAAAATAAATTATTTTCTTTCCCCTTTTTTGTAGGCCTCAAGATCAGGTAGATTATAGTTATAGTCACCAATGTACACAGTTTTTACAAAAGTTTTTGTACAAAAAAAAAATATATATATATATATTTAATATATATATAATGGGTAGTTATAGTTGTATTCATCTTTAGGGCCCCAAATCTTACCCTAGAAATCACTAGTATATTTAAAACAGAGGTTTTTTGACATGGGGGGGGGTCATATTTTAACAGGAGCCTGTCATAATTTCACCCCCCTCTGTATCTATTTTTTGGACAGTATTAGGATGTTGATATTCATTTTCAATCAATACGAGCTTGTAGATCTGCTATTTTTCAATGGCTAAAGTATAACATAATGCTTAAAACACCAAAAAGGGTTCCCGCCCTGAATGGGTTAAATACCTTTAAAGCCAAAGGACAAAGTCAACTCGACTCCTGACAAATCATGACAAACACATTTTTTTGGGAGGCCGGACAAATAATATAATAAAAAAAGGTGTTGTACCCTGCCCTTTTTTTCTTCTTTCGAATTATTTGTTCAGTCCCAAGAATTGTGTTTATTACTTTATTGTCATGAGTTGTCACCGTCCCAGTTGTCTTTGTCCAAGGGTTAAAGGTCTTCAACCTATTTAGACAGTTTTCTGAAATAAAACAATATTTCTATATCAGTGGTCAAGAACCCCAAAAATTAAATGTAATTGGCGGCAGGCCCCTATCAGAAGCAAAGGTTTGAGTTAAAAAATCGTTTGCTCTGAAAGAATATATATTCAAAGATTTGCACCACATTTTCAAGACAAAAAAAAAAAAAGATCTACAAGCTCGTAGGGTGGTGCTCCGTGTCGCCCTACGAGCTTGTAGATCTGCTATTTGTCTTAATGCTTAATGCTTAAAACAACAAAAGGGATTCCTGTCCAAAATGGGTTAAATAAATACTTTGTCTATGGGAAAAATGCTCTCGAAGGGGGCGGGACTGTGTCGAAGGGGGCAGGACTGTCTGTGGCGCTCTGTACCACATAATGTAAGATCATTTAGAATACACTGTTACATGGAACATAAAATCCTCAGCGATAATGAATCAATTTGTAACTCAGAGAGAGGGTACAAACAACTGTCCTTACTGTCCTTTTTTACCGTATAATTCTAACGTGACCATGCGGTCGCACGGCTGTAACATTATTATTTATTCTTTAATATTCTTTAACCCATTCTGACCTGAGATCAGATTCATACGAGGTTTTCCACTGGACACACGCTGGTCTGATTAACCCATTCTGACCTGAGATCAGATTCTAGAAATGTCAGTCGCTCTTCGATTTTTCAAAAATAGCAGACCTACAAGCTCGTATCGCGCCACTCGGTGGCGCGATATGAGCTTGTAGATCTGCTATTTTTCAATAGCTAAAGCATAACATGATGCCGACACCAAAATGGGTGCCCGGTCAGAATGGGTTAATCAGAGACTGCTATTACAGTCTATCGCCACAAGATGGCCCCCTTCGCCTGTCTAGAACAGGGGTGGGCAACTTTGAGTATGGGAGAGAGCCACTATAGTTCCACAAAAAGTTATCAAAAATTGCAGATCTACAAGCTCAAAACAACACATTTAGATATTTTTTTTTGGGGTCCTTGACATGAAAATGTTTGAGAACGACTGACATAGAAACATAGGGGTTTTTCAGAAAACTGTCAGGATTTAGAAGACATTTGTAGAATCGTTCTCAGGTCTAAATGGGTTAAACCGTAAAAAGAAATAGGGATGGAGCTCGAAACCCGATACCTGGAAAAATAATCTGATACCAAGTCTATTGAGTACTCGTTATCAATAAGCTTTGGGTTTATCAAGCCTGTTATGGAGCATAGCGGCCCATGACGTCATGTTTAAACAATCAAGACAAGCGACGATCGAGAAACAAATGAAATCATCCATGCTGGGACAAACATGTCTGTCTAAAAGTGTATCGATACCTGCCAACCAGCGCTGTCCGGGTAATCAAAATTACGCTTTTAAATTGACAGTACACATATTAACCAGTTAGTTAATAGTATCTTACATATTATTTTCCAAAAGTAAAAAGGTCAATTGCCTTCCGTCTGTTAGAAAAGTACTGGTTCTGTTCAGAATGTATTGTTGTCTCCCGTCTTTCCACAGAATAATAGCAAATGCTCGATAAGAATACGGCTCGATAAGCCTGATCGATACGGTGCTCGATATCAGTACAAATTAACGAGCTCCATCCCTACTTAGAAAGCAGATTTAATTGTTTACAGTGGAGTCGTTTTCTAAATGTAGATTTATTTAATTTTTGTTTTGTTTTGACAGATTTCCAGGAGGTGTTGAAACTAGAACCTGGGAACAAGCAGGCTCGCACTGAGCTCCACAAAATCATGATGGTATGAAGAAAGATTTGTATATCTAGTCCTAGAGGACGGATGATGTGTAGATCTAACCCTAGAACAGGGGTGGGCAACTTTGACGATGGAGAGGGCCACTATATAGTAGTTCCACACTCACTCCAGAGGGCTACTATAGTTCCACACACAGTCCAGAGGGACACTATAGTTACACACTCACTCCAGAGAGCCACTATAGTTCCACACTAACTCCAGAGGGCCACTATAGTTCCATACACAGTCCAGAGGGCCACTATAGTTCCACACTCACTCCAGAGGGCCACTATAGTTCCATACACAGTCCAGAGGGCCACTATAGTTACACACTCACTCCAGAGAGCCACTATAGTTCCACACTAACTCCAGAGGGCTACTATAGTTCCACACTCACTCCAGAGGGCCACTATATTTCCACACTCACTCCAGAGGGCCACTATAGTTCCACACTCACTCCAGAGGGTCACTATAGTTCCACACTCACTCCAGAGGGTCACTATAGTTCCACACTCACTCCAGAGGGCCACTATAGTTCCACACTACTGCAGAGGGCCACATTGTCGTACACATAGGCCTACTATCATAGCAAAAATAGCCGATCTACAAGCTCAAAACTGCAACGTGTTTTGAGCTTGTAGATCAGCTATTTTTGCTATAATTTAATTGAAATCCTGAATAATCTTTTGCTATTTTTTGTTAATTGGACATGAAGGGAGATGGAGGTCTTCTGGCGACCCAGGACAACGTAGAGAGGAGAACCATCCAGGCCGTCAACAAACCACCCCACCTGCGCTCAGCGGTGAGAAAGTGTCTGTGTATAAGTTCTTACTAAAGTATTCAATCAATCTGCTAAAACGGATGAATCCATTGGGGTCCTACCGTACTCTTATCAGCAAAAAACATTTTATGATAGACAAATATACACAATACATTCCATACAAACGCATCACATAAGCGAGTAGAAAACCAAAAAATCACACCCATGTGAAGTGAGGGGCGCTCTTCTCATCGTACAAATCGATTTGGCGGACATTTTACCTAATTTATCCTTTCATTGTAAATGGCAAATATTAAGACGTGTGGGGACAGAAGCTGTAGCGCCCCTCAAAAATCACACCTGTGTGAAGTGAGGGGCGCTCTTATCGTACATCATCATGACATAACATGTCGATTTGCACGTCCACATATGGAGTAAATTCTCCATTCGTTGACCCTTTCGTTCGTGCCAAATCTGGGTTGAACGTGATTTGTGGGAGCTCATTGTTTGACTTCTCAAGCATTGTTTTGTTTAGTTATGTGAAGACTGGGCTGGATTTGACCACCACCTCCATTTTGTCATCAATCACCAGAAACCACTGAGGAGAATTGATATCGAGGAAGTGAGCGGAGAGATCTCTGTGCCTGACGCGGGGGGCGAGGGGGCTTCAGCGCTCGGGCCCCGAAACCCCACAGGGCCTTCCTCCAGGTCCCAAAACCCTGCTGTGTCTTCCTTCGGGCCCCAAAACCCTGCTGTGTCTTCATTTGGGCCCCAAAACCCTGCTGTGTCTTCATTTGGGCCCCAAAACCCTGCTGTGTCTTCATTTGGGCCCCAAAACCCTCCTGTGTCTTCATTTGGGCCCCAAAACCCTGCTGTGTCTTCCTCCAGGCCCCAAAACACTCCTGTGTCTTCCTCCGTGCCCCAAAACCCTGCGCCTTCGTCCCGGGACGTAGCAGGGGAGGGTGAGGGGAGGGATGGCTCCTCACCACTGTCGACATCCCCCATCGCCAAGATGCTAAAGATCGAGGAACTCCCTGCTCCCTCTCCTGTCCAGTAAGTGGCGCTGTTGCTTCAAAAGGCTCGCTCATCACTCATTCACACAGTGACAGATTGTACTGGTATTTGAGGTATTTCTACTTGTAATCCCAATAGGGGCGGCGGTGGCTCAGGGGTAGAGTGCCTGGATGGTAACCGTAAGGTTGCCAGTTCGAACCCGGGCTCCCCCAGAGTTACTGTCGAAGTGTCCTTGAGCAAGACACTGAACCCCTAATTGCTCCCGATGTGCTAGTTGGTGCCTTGCATGGTTTCCGCTGCCATCGGTGTATGAATGGGTGAATGTAATGCACAATCTCTGTAAAGCGCCTTGGATAAAGGCGCTATATAAATGCACCATTTACCATTTTACCATTTACCAATACCTTTTTGTACTCTCATCTCAGATCCAATATTGTACTTTTGCTCAACTACATGTATTTCAAACTTTAGTTACTTTATAGATTTATTACAAAACATACACTAACCACTTCAGCCCTATATACATTTCGACCGAATCCACAAGCGATTTTGTGAGCTTGTAGATCTGCTATTTTCAAAAGTTTTTTTATTCCTAATGCAAGTACTTTTTCCACCACTGCAGAGACATTTTAATGTGATTTCTACAACATTGATGCGTTTGTGTATTTTTCTTTTCCCAGGGTTCTTGAGGACGGTGATGTTGGGGGACAGAGGGACAGACGGAGGACAGAAGTGTCCAGTGTTGGGGGACAGAGAGACAGACAGAGGACAGAAGTGTCCAGTCTTAAACCAGAGAGTCCAGCACCGTCCACAGAACCACAGGTCATCGACGTCCCGCCCGCTCCCAGCTCCGGCTTCCAGCTGGAATCTGACCTCAGGAAGATTGGAAACAAGCCCAAAGTCATTTATCAATATCTGAGGGTGAGTGCTGACCGTGTGACTGACGCACGCACCGTGGCTGAAACCAGACGCCAACTGCGTCCGTCCGACATACATACATATATACGTACATATGAGACAAAAAAGGGACTCCTGCACATCCAAAAAGACCCGTAGGAGGTGCAAGTCTAGTTAGCAGGCATAGACATCAAAAAAGAGAAAAACCTTCCAAGGAAGGGACTGCACACTCCAGGGAACAGAGACGGACAACTTACTGCATCAAACTTATTTATTAGCACATATACGTACATATATATACATATATACGTACACATACATACATGCATACATACATACATACATACTTACCAGTAAGACGGCCTGGGTGACAGCAGACTGCTTGGGCGAGTGCTGGCCCTTTGGCATGTGGGGGTCAGATCAATGTTTCTGTACTGGCTGCAGGTCAGCTCCATATATGGAGATCTGAGGGTGGAAACGTTTTCATAGTGAATGCGAACCTGCTGGCGCAAGCCCAACCCAGTAGTGGCGTTGAGTGGCACCACACGAAGCCACGGTCCTGACGTCAACTCGCTCATCCCCTGGTTCTGCCTGGTTCACGGAAGTCATCTCTCTATGGAGAATAACATGGGGTGATCTTAATATCGTCTACTATAAGCGTTGTGGTCCGAAAATAAACAAGCTGTCTCTGCGTTATTGTCAGGGAGGTGTCTCTGTATCGTTTACGACAGTCAGTCAGTCATATTTGATACAGTCTGTTTCTAGCGAAAATGTAACTAATCCAGCAGCAGTAACAATAGCGTTTTCTCTCAGTCAGTTGATTCTTCATATCCATATGAGTGAAACGGCCGGGATGACATTTTTCAAACACAGTTCTTATATGAGGTGATCTAAGATCCCCCCCTATGGGGATTACAATGCCCATAAAACACAGTTCTTATATGAGGCAATCTAAAATCCCCCCCTACAATGCAAATAAAAAGTACACGAACCCGTGGATTTGCGCCCCCTACCGATATTGACGTCAGACTTTGGTGCTCTACGTCGGACATTACTAACCCTACCCCAAACCCTAACCCTAAGGTCACTCTTAACCGGCCATGATTGATCGATTGAACATTTGAAGTCACAGTTTGTAGAATGGGTACAGTTCAACGAAATGTATGGTATGTCATCATGTATGTCGTAGTCTGTCGCCTGCCACGGTCTCAAACCTTACTCTACAATTTAGGCATTTAGTAGACGCTCTTAATCCAGAGCGATTTACGATAAGCAACTCTTATCGTCAGAAACAAGTTGTATGTTCCAACAAATCTAACCGATGTGTGAATCGTTTTGACTGTAATCTTTATTTTTTTTGTCTTTGCGCTGCTCTCCAGCAAATAAATCCCGCTGCATATGCAAAGATCTTCCAGAACTCCCTGGAGCCGCACCTTCTCAGCCAGCTGTTGCACACCATGCATATCTTCTTCACCAAGTGAGTAAACTGTAATAATGACCTCTTCGCTTCGCTGTCTAAAGTCTTACCCAAATAAGCATTATATTGTGTATACATGTACTGTATGTTCATTGTACAGATATTCTACTGTTAGGGCCCCCCCCCCCCGAACCTCAAATGATGTCACATTGTAGGCTCTACAGAGCCAAACCGACTTTTATTCGGCTCTAAAATAGGAGTATGAATTGGCCCTTAGACAGATATTAGGTTCTTAGCGTGCTTAGTTATGATCCTTGATGACTATTCCCTATTCCGATGTATTTCATGTGTCACCATGTGGTGTTCCTGCTTGCTGTAAATCGCTCTGGATTAAGACCATCTCATAAATGCTTAAATAGTAATTTTGTTTTACCAGTGGTACACATGGATGAAAATGTTTACCCTTGTATGAACGTTCATCATCTGTACATTTAGTATGACGTATAATAAAATTAATAATTAGGGCTGCACGATTAGGAAATTATGACCGATATCCGATTATCTGCAGGTTCATATCTGCCGATAACGATTCTGACCGACTCCGATATTATACAGAGGACCACAATGGAAACAAGCCTATGGGCCCCTATAGGGACTTATTGGCCCAAAGCCTGTTAATAAAGTATTCAATCAATCAATAGATAGCCTATACTCTTCTCCAAGTGTCTGTTTTCACAACTGAATGACTTCTGAATGAGATGAGTACCGGTACACAAATTAAATGTAGATTTATTTTAAATATATATTTATTTTTTTGCTGTTGAAGACCGATCAATCTGTATAATTTTGAGACCATTCCGGCATTTTTATTGCCGATATATGGCTAATAATAATAATAAAACCAACTCTTCTTCAGGAATGAACCTCCGTCACACATCGTGGACATCCTGGGCAGTCTGGCCAGTGTGAGACGCTTCGACATGGCCGTCATGTTCATGTCCTCCTCGGAGAGGAAAGGTGCGTCGCCTCATCTTTATCTCGTCTTGTTCAGCCGTCGGTCACTAGAAAAGGATTCCAATCACCCATTTAGTCCCAAAACCAGATTCTACAAATGTCTTCTAAATCTTGACAGTTTTCTGAAAAACCCCATCTTTCTATTATGTCAGTGGTGCTCAACCTTTTCCATGTCTATTTCAGCTCTGACATTTATTTCAGACATGCTAGAGTCTAGTATGTGAAGAAGAACATACAGTATTCTATCTTCATATAATTGGTCCTCACTAATTGCTCCTTATATTATATCTTATCTTCATATAATTGGTCCTCACTAATTGCTCATCGTAAAAATCGTACCATTTCTGTCTGTAGGGACAGAGGACAGAGACATTGTTTTTAAGACATCTATTTAACATTCTAACTTTCCAAGAAGAGGAAAAAAAAAGCTGTGCTTCATGTTAGCTTGAATGATTACCCACCGATGATGTCATTGATACGCAGTCACAGATATTTGACGTGCCATCTCATAATGACCAGTTATTCTATGACACACGGGTGAAATGTTGTGAAATGCGCTTTCATTATTATTATTATTATTATTACATTATTGGATTTGTCCTTATTTTCCCCTTCTTCTTCTTCTTCTTCTTCTTCTTCCAGTTCTGCAAGAACTGTTTGACTTCCTTGAGCGCGCTGACCTGGACAGATCATCCGTTGCGTCCTTGCGGAACAAATATGGCGTCTGACTCTTGGGATTTCGTTCATCGTTTTTGAGCTATAGTTGGAGAAAGATTTGCGAAATGTGTGGCAAATCTGCAAAAAAAATAATGCTTACCACTAGCTTTCTTCACAGATGTGTTCATAAAGGTGACTGTCTACATATACATTTGTTCCAACCCAACTCCCTTGGGAAAGTCGGGCTATGTCATTATGCTTTAAGTAGCATGTGACGTGTCAAACTAGGGGGTTTTCATGATGCTGAATCCATTCCAAGCATTAGTTTTGCATGAAAATACTCCTTGGGCTAAATTCGGCCATAGCCACACACGGCTATGTGATGACGGCTATGGGCATGTTTATGCAAAGGAGTGTTTTTTTGTGCAAAACTAATGCAATGGATTCAAAATCATGAAAAGCCCCTAGTTTGACATGTCACATGCTACTTATAGTATAATGAAATTTGGAAAATGTTGCCTTTATATTGGTTGATAAGTATACCCCAACTTACAGCAGCTGTCACAAAGTTTCCCAAGGAGGGAGTTGGGTTGTAACAAATGTATATATGATAGTAGACACCTTTTATGAACATCTGTGAAGAAAGTGGTAAGCATTTTCTTTTTTGCAGATTTGCCACAACTTTAGCTAATTTTCCCTTATCACTAAGAGGGGCGCCAACTGCCGTGTTCATTTCAGCAGTAACTGACGAGGAGAAGGAACGCGCCACACATCCAAACTGTGTTCATTTCACCATTAACTGACGAGGAGAAGGAACGCGCCACACATCCAAACCAACACAAAGACTACACACACACACACACACTAAAGACTAAATACACTGTTTTTATTTGATTTTATTCGGGAAGTATCCACTGATTTGTGCTGAGCCTGCAGGTGTTTCTTTATGTTCTGTTTGGTTGATGGAGAAACAGGTTGGTCCGCCAGGCATGCAGTTCTCATTTGTCCCACCAGAGGGTGTGAGGATTTGATTGCATTTCTATAAAGTACATTTAAAGTTTTGTTGCAAAAACGCCACACTGAATTACAAATAAACATATTTTTTTGTTATCCCTCTCTCTCGCTGTATGTGTGTGTGTGTGTGTGTGTGTGTGTGTGAGAAACATAACCCACACAAGCTTTATTGAACTTGTTTTGTTGAAAGTATGATAATTATATACTTATATTCTGAACCCGTATAAATAACAAATACAAATGCATTTGTTTCTGCTTTATTTTTGGTGTTGAGAGAGAGAGAGAGAGAGGGGGGGGAAGACTGGGCAGCAAAGATTCTCTGAAGTAAATATATATCTAAAAGTATCAACGGGAGAATGAAAAATATATAATAAAACTACAATGGAGTAAATATGTTTTTGTGCACTTTTCCCACGTTGTTCTCAGCAGCCGCACCAGTGAGGATCTGTGATGGAAGACACCGTAAACACCAGGTTAGAGTTCAGTCAATAGAGCACCCAGACACCGTAAACACCAGGTTAGAGTTCAGTCAATAGAGACACTGTAAACACCAGGTTAGAGTTCAGTCAATAGAGACACCGTAAACACCAGGTTAGAGTTCAGTCAATAGAGACACCGTAAACACCAGGTTAGAGTTCAGTCAATAGAGACACCGTAAACACCAGGTTAGAGTTCAGTCAATAGATGGAAGACACCGTAAACACCAGGTTAGAGTTCAGTCAATAGAGCACCCAAGTCTGACGGCAATATCGGTAGATGGCGCAAATCCACGGGTTCATGTTCTTTTTATTTGCATTGTAATCCCCATAGGGGGGATTTTAGATCGCCTCATGTAAGAACTGTGTTTTATTTGTATTGTAATCCCCGGCATAGGGGGCTTTTAGACCGCCTCATATAAGAACTGTGTTTGAAAAATAAACGTTTCACTCATATGACTATGAAGAATCAACTGACTAAGAGAAAACGCTATTGTTACTGCTACTGAATTAGTTACATTTTCACTAGAAGCAGACTGTATCATATATGAGTGACTGTCATAAACCATACAGAGACACCTCCCTGACAATAACGCTGATACAGCTTGTTTATTTTTGGACCACAATGCTTATAGTAGACGATATTAAGATGAGCCCATGTTGTTCTCCATAGAGAAATTACTTCCGTGAAACCGGGTAGAACCAGGGGATGAGCGAGTGACGTCAGGACTTCGGCGCTCTATTAAGACACCATGAACACCAGGTTAGAGTTCAGTCAAGGTTTTGCTCGACACAAAATTAAGCGCATAACATCGCGTTGCGTTGCGAGCTTGTAGATTGTGTAAAGGGCTTATCAAGCCTGTTATTATTGAGCATAGCGGCCCATGACGTCATGTTTAAGGCGAGACACCACAGGTGAAATCATGATTGAAAATGAGTGAAATCATGAAAGAATCTCCACTTCAGTTGAACTCACATACACCAAACGTTCCAGTCTTATTCATAACTATATTCCGCAGACATTTACAGATGGATTTGTTGATGTATCATTCACAGCCTGATTTACATCACATTTTATACCTAAAAACATGCAGAGAATTGGGTTTTTTATGCCTGTTGACACTACTTTCTGATTTGTGGAGTGATAATTAGAGATATCAAAAATCCCATCTGTAACTTTCTTTGTCTCTAATGCGTCAACAAAATGAAATGATAATTTTGAACCTGGCTTTATCCGATCTTCAGATTTATCGTCCCGAAATGTATGCAAATTAGCGCATATAATGCATATAATTTGCATATTTAAACATATCATTTCAGAAAACTTGTATACAAGAAATCTTAGTTTTAATATAAGTAATCAACTGGAGAAGTTTCATTGTGATAGCTATTATTTAACTTTTTTTCCCTATTCACCTGGGGTGTCTCGCCTTAAACAATCAAGACAAGAGGCGATCAAGAAATAAATCTAAATGCTCGATAGTGGGCTCGATAAGCCTGATGGATATCAGTGGAGATGAATGAGCGGTACCGTAAATATGTGTGTGTGTGTGTGTGTGTGCGGTACCGTACCGTAGACACTGACGGTGTGGTTGACCGATGCCGTGCGTCCGGTCGCAGGGTTCTGCGCCTGACAGCTGATGGCCTCGGCGCCCGCGACGTAACGGTTGACCGTTACGTCCACCACGCTTCCCGTCATGCGTCTGCCGTGCACGCTCCAGGTGTACGTGCACGCGGGGGTGCACGTGGCCGTGCACGTGAAGCTGGCCGTGACCCCCACCTCGATGGCGTCCGGTCCCGAGATGGACACGTTCAGCGGCCCGTCTGGAGAATAGACGGTTTTCATGTTTCAGTGGGTGCTCAAACTATATTTCATGTCGAGGACCCCCAACATTTTTATATATTTGGCCGCAGACCCTCAACTCAGATATGAGTTAAAAACATTTGCTGTGAAAGAATATATACATCCCAGCGGGACGTGCATCGAGGACCTCCCTAGAGAGGCGCCCGAGAGGCATCCTAATATGTCTAATATGATGGATGGTCAAAAGCATGGACAGCACTCGTAGTTTCAGAGATACTGTACAAGGTATTGAAAGTCCTACTTTGAATGCAGTTCTATGGTAGTATATCTGTATACTCACAGTCCACTTCTACTTTATATCCCGGTGATGTGACGGATGTCCCACTCTCCGCGACCTCACATTGGTACGTGCCGCTGTCGGACGTCAGGAGAGAGCTAAAGGTCAGAATGGTGTTGCGGTCAGACAGACGGACTGTGCTGGACACGGCTACGGGGACAGAGTCTTTTATCCACGTTATGGAGGAAGAGTTCAGGGTGCCCACACACTGCAGGGAGAAGGACTGACCCGACACTGGGAGGAGGTGGGTCGATGCTGGACGCACAGAGATAGGATCTGCATGGAGAGACAACAGTTAATATGAAACACAGAGATAGGATCTGGATGGAGAGACAACAGTTAATATGAAACACAGAGATAGGATCTGGATGGAGAGACAACAGTTAGTATGAAACACAGAGATAGGATCTGGATGGAGAGACAACAGTTAGTATGAAACACAGAGATAGGATCTGCACAGGGAGTAAAGCCATTAAGACCTGAGATCAGATTCTACAAAAGGTCTTCTAAATCATGACAGTTCTCAAAACCATTTCATGTCAAGGACCCACAGAATTATCTGTATTTGGCCGCGGACCCCCATCTGAAAATGTGTTGCTCCAGGGACCCCCCCCCCCCCCGTTCGCTCTGAAAGAATATATAAATTCAAAGATTTGCACCTTAACCTCAGTAAACTATGCCTAAACAGTTAAACCTAACCTTGTTCCTTACCTTAACCTCAGTAAACTATGCCTAAACCTAACCTTGTTCCTAACACAGACTCTTCTTCAACAAAGATGGCGAAAGCAAACATTCTTTGTTCTGTACTTATACATACAATAGTATGGTACAAAACACTGAAGTCCTTAAACCAGAAACTTAACCTAACCTTAAAACGGTGCCTATAAACCTAACCCTATACCCCAGTTTGTGCGTGATGCTCAAATGATCTTTCGCGGCAGGCCTAAAAGCTTTTATCCACACACAACGACACTCGGCACAAACTAATTACCAAGTATGATCACTGTAATGTATGAGGATTCGTAGATACTGTACGGGATCGCCGGGTTCTGCGCGTAGCAAAAGAGGGTCCCCTGGAACGGCGGGGTCTGCACCGGGGCGAAGCTCAGAGAGGCGTTGGAGCCGACCATCTGGTTGTCGTAGGACCAGCGGTAGAAGCAGGCCGGGCGGCACAGGGCAGAGCATTCCAGAGCCATGCTGGACCCAGAGTACAGCACCAGCTGCCCACCCACCGGCTCGCCGTTGGAGGTAATGACCGGTGTGTTAATGGCTGGGAAATTAATGGAAGACAAGACCACAATTAATTTGTTAATTAGCAGTGGTGTAAATTAACTAAGTACAATTACTCAAGTACTGTACTTAAACTCTTTTATTGCCCGCTAGGGTGGTAGGCGGTAGCATAAGCACAGCTAAACCTTGCCAGCCATTGAGTCCAATTCTACGAGCCTCTGTTTCATATCCGGGTTGGGGGCTGTCGTTGTTGAACAGTGATCCTTAGCATTAGCAGTTAGCGCACACTGCTTACCTCTCGTCAGAAACGGTTACATGTCCGGAGCGATGCGAGACAAAGTCACAAATGAAATCCCACCATCGGATGCGTATATCTGTATACTCACAGTCCACTTCTAGTCTATATCCCGCTGATGTGACGGACGTCCCGTTCTCTGTCACCTCACATTGGTACGTCCCGTTGTCGTTCAGCGTTATAGAGCTAAAGGTCAGAGTGGTGTTGTGGTCAGACAGACGGACTGTGCTGGACATGGCTACGGGGACAGAGTCTTTTAGCCACGTTATGGAGGAAGAGTTCAGGGTGCCCACACACTGCAGGGAGAAGAACAGCCCCAACACTGGGACTGGGTAGATGTTGGACGATGCAGGACGCACATGGATATAGTCTGGAGAAAGAACAGTTAGAATGACATGCCGAGAATTAGAATGAAAAAGTTTGGAATGGTAAATGGTGCATTTATATAGCACAGATACATAGATTGTGCATTACATTCACCCATTCACACACACACACACACACACACACACACACACACACACAGATTGTGCATCACATTCACCCATTCACACACATTCATACACTGATGGTGGAGGAAACCATGCAAGGCACCGGCCTGCACATCAGGAGCAATCAGGGGTTCAGAGTCTTGCTCAAGGACACTTCGACACTAACTCTAGGGGAGCCCACAGGGTTCGAACTGGCAACCTGTATAGAGTAGTAGATTTATACTCACAGTCCACTTCTACTTTATATCCCGGTGATGTGACGGATGTCCCACTCTCCGTGACCTCACATTGGTACGTGCCGCTGTCGGACGTCAGGAGAGAGCTAAAGGTCAGAGTGGTGTTGCGGTCAGACAGACGGACTGTGCTGGACACGGCTACGGGGACAGAGTCTTTCAGCCACGTTATGGAGGAAGAGTTCAGGGTGCCCACACACTGCAGGGAGAAGTTCTGACCCGACACTGGGAGGAGGTGGGTCGATGCTGGACGCACAGAGATAGGGTCTGGATGGAGAGACAACAGTTAATATGAAACACAGAGATAGGATCTGCATGGAGAGACAACAGTTAGTATGAAACACAGAGATAGGATCTGGATGGAGAGACAACAGTTAATATGAAACACAGAGATAGGATCTGGATGGAGAGACAACAGTTAATATGAAACACAGAGATAGGATCTGGATGGAGAGACAACAGTTAGTATGAAACACAGAGATAGGATCTGCACAGGGAGTAAAGCCATTAAGACCTGAGATCAGATTCTACAAAAGGTCTTCTAAATCATGACAGTTCTCAAAACCATTTCATGTCAAGGACCCACAGAATTATCTGTATTTGGCCGCGGACCCCATCTGAAAATGTGTTGCTCCAGGGACCAGTTTGTGCGTGATGCTCAAATGATCTTTCGCGGCAGGCCTAAAAGCTTTTATCCACACACAACGACACTCGGCACAAACTAATTACCAAGTATGATCACTGTAATCCAGAATTCGAAAGTGCCTTCTTCCGGGATCGCCGGGTTTTGCACGAGGCAGAAGAGAGTCCCCTGGAACGGCGGTGTCTGCACCGGGGCGAAGCTCAGAGAGGCGTTATAGCTGACTGTCTGTTCGTCGTCCCCCCATTGGTACTCCCATTGGTAGACGCAGGCCGGGCGGCACAGTGCAGAGCATTCCAGAGCCACGCTGGACCCAGGGTACAGCACCAGCGGCCCACCCACCGGCACCGGCTCGCCGTTGGAGGTAACGACCGGCATCGTAATGGCTGGGAAATGAATGGAAGACAAGACCACAATTCATTTGTCAATTAGCAGTGGTGTAAATTAACGAAGTACAATTACTCAAGTACTGTACTCATATCCGGGTCGGGGGCTGTTGTTGTTGAGCAGTGATCGTTAGCATTAGCGGTTAGCGCACACTGTTTACATCTCGTCAGAAACGGTTACATGTCCGGAGCGATGCGAGACAAAGTCACAAATGAAATCCCACCACCGGATGCGTATATCTGTATACTCACAGTCCACTTCTAGTCTATATCCTGCTGATGTGACGGACGTCCCGTTCTCTGTCACCTCACATTGGTACGTCCCGTTGTCGTTCAGCGTGATGGAGCTAAAGGTCAGAGTGGTGTTGTGGTCAGACAGACGGACTGTGCTGGACACGGCTACGAGGACAGAGTCTTTTAGCCACGTTATGGAGGCAGGGTTCCTGAAGCCCACACACTGCAGGGAGAAGGGCTGACCCGACACTGGGACTGGGAAGCTGTTGGACGATGCAGGACGCACATGGATATAGTCTGGAGAAAGAACAGTTAGAATGACATGCCGAGAATTAGAATGAAAAATTTGACAGTTCGGAATGGTAAATGGTGCATTTATACAAGACGCTTTACATAGATTGTGCATTACATTCACCCATTCACACACACACACACACACACACACACACACACACACACACACACACACACACACACAGATTGTGCATCACATTCACACATTCACACACACATTCATACCCTGATGGTGGAGGAAACCATGCAAGGCACCAACCTGCACATCAAGAGCAATTAGGGGTTCAGAGTCTTGCTCAAGGACACTTCGACACTAAAGGCTCATACATAGTCTGGATTTTCGGTGGTGGGGTGACCTCCGAACTACAACATGACATCACGAGCCGCGGTGAAGAGCAAACCACCGCCACCACCCCAGCCCTTCTCTCTGTTTTTACTCACCACCGCTCAACGTTATTTCAGCTCCAGGTGGTCAGCTCACCACCGGAGCGGTGGTCACCTCACCACCGAAAATCCAGACTATGAATAGGCCTTCACTCTGGGGGAGCCCGGGTTTGAACTGGCAACCTTCCAGCCACTCTACCACTGATCCACCGCCGCCCCGGGTGTGACTTTCAGGCAAAATTAGCCTGATTCACTAAGCTGTTTACACAGCGATGCGGTACAAGATCACAACGTTAACATGTCGGGAGCGATGCGGTACAACAATGAAAGTTTTTTCGTGGTCTAGGCTTAGATTATTAGTATATATAGACGCCAGACGGTCTATATATTGACAACGTCTAGGCTAAGCTTAGACATTTTTAGACCAATTATCACCCATTTTTAGACTGAAGTACTTTCCAGTACTCTCTCCACACCACAGTTCTCCATGTATCCCAGAGTGTAGAGTAGTAGTATATCTGTATACTCACCGTCCACTTCTACTTTATATCCCGCTGACTTGACGGTCGTCCCACTCTCCGCGACCTCACATCGGTACGTGCCGCTGTCGGACGTCAGGAGAGAGCTAAAGGTCAGAATGGTGTTGCGGTCAGACAGACGGACTGTGCTGGACACGGCTACGAGGACAGAGTCTTTTAGCCACGTTATGGAGGAAGAGTTCAGGGTGCCCACACACTGCAGGGAGAAGGACTGACCCCACACTGGGAGGACGTGGGTCGATGCTGGACGCACAGAGATAGGATCTGCATGGAGAGACAACAGTTAATATGAAACACAGAGATAGGGTCTGGATGGAGAGACAACAGTTAATATGAAACACAGAGATAGGATCTGGATGGAGAGACAACAGTTAATATGAAACAGAGATAGGATCTGGATGGAGAGACAACAGTTAATATGAAACACAGAGATAGGGTCTGCATGGAGAGACAACAGTTAATATGAAACAGAGATAGGGTCTGGATGGAGAGACAACAGTTAATATGAAACACAGTGATAGGATCTGCATGGAGAGACAACAGTTAATATTAAACACAGAGATAGGGTCTGGAAGGAGAGACAACAGTTAGTATGAAACACAGAGATAGGGTCTGGAAGGAGAGACAACAGTTAATATGAAACAGAGATAGGGTCTGGATGGAGAGACAACAGTTAATATGAAACACAGAGATAGGATCTGCATGGAGAGACAACAGTTAATATGAAACAGAGATAGGATCTGCATGGAGAGACAACAGTTAATATGAAACACAGAGATAGGATCTGCACAGGGAGTAAAGCCATTAAGACCTGAGATCAGATTCTACAAAAGGTCTTCTAAATCATGACAGTTCTCAAAACCATTTCATGTCAAGGACCCACAGCATTATCTGTATTTGGCCGCGGACCCCCATCTGAAAAAGTGTTGCTCCAGGGACCCCCCCCCCCCCCGTTCGCTCTGAAAGAATACAGTATATATTCAAAGATTTGCGCCTCAGTAAACTATGCCTAAACAGTTAAACCTAACCTTGTTCCTAACCCAGACTCTTCTTCAACAAAGATGGCGAAAGCAAACATTCTTTGTTCTGTACTTACAATAGTATGGTCCAAAACACTGAAGTCCTTAAACCAGAAACTTAACCTAACCTTAAAACGGTGCCTATTAACTTAACCCTATACCCCAGTTTGTGCGTGATGCTCAAATGATCATTCTGTAGGCCTAAAAGCTTTATCCACACACAACGACACTCGGCACAAACTAATTACCAAGTATGATCACTGCAGTCCAGGCTTGGTAGGTATTTTCTGGGTCTGCCGGGATGTGCGCGATACACCAGAGGTTCCCATGGAACGGCGGGGTCTGCACCGGGGCGAAGATCAGAGAGGCGTTGGAGCTGAGTATCTGCTCGTCGTAGTCCCATTGGATGGTGCAGGCCGGGCGGCACAGGGCAGAGCATTCCAAAGCCACGCTGGACCCAGAGTACAGCACCAGCGGCCCACCCACCGGCACCGGCTCGCCGTTGGAGGTAATGACCGGAAACGTAATGGCTGGGAAATGAATGGAAGACAAGACCACAATTCATTTGTTAATTAGCAGTGGTGTAAATTAACTAAGTACAATTACTCAAGTACTGTACTTAAACTCTTTTATTGCCCGCTAGGTGGTAGCATAAGCACAGCTAAACCTTGCCAGCCATTGAGTCCAATTCTACGAGCCTCTGGTTCATATCCGGGTTGGGGGCTGTCGTTGTTGAGCAGTGATCGTTAGCATTAGGTTAGGGGCTGTCGTTGTTGAGCAGTGATCGTTAGCATTAGGTTGGGGGCTGTTGTTGTTGAGAAGTGATCGTTAGCATTAGCGGTTAGCGCACACTGTTTACCTCTCGTCAGAAACGGTTACATGTCCGGAGCGATGCGAGACAAAGTCACAAATGAAATCCCACCATCTGATGCGTATATCTGTATACTCACAGTCCACTTCTAGTCTATATCCTGCTGATGTGATGGACGTCCCGTTCTCTGTCACCTCACATTGGTACGTCCCGTTGTCGTTCAGCGTGATAGAGCTAAAGGTCAGAGTGGTGTTGCGGTCAGACAGACGGACTGTGCTGGACACGGCTACGGGGACAGAGTCTTTTAGCCACGTTATGGAGGCAGGGTTCTGGAAGCCCACACACTGCAGGGAGAAGGGCTGACCCGACTCTGGGACTGGGAAGCCGTTGGACGATGCAGGACGCACATGGATATAGTCTGGAGAAAGAACAGTTAGAATGACATGCCGAGAATTAGAATGAAAAAGTTGACGGTTCGGAATGGTAAATGGTGCATTGCCTTACATAGATTGTGCATTACATTCACCCATACATTAGGGCTGCGAATCTTTAGGTGTCCCACGATTCGATTCGATTCCGATTCTTGGGGTGACGATTCGATTCAAAAACGATCTTTTCGATTTTTCCGATTCTCGATTCAAAAAAGATTTTTTTTCGATTCTAAAGCAGTTTTTTTATTTTTATTAAAAACAATTAAATAGAATTTTAGCATGATCTACTCCAGTCTTCTGGCATGAAAGCAGAGTACATTTAGTAAAAAGCTTGTATAATTGTAAAGGTTTTATCAACTGAATGATTTAAACACACAAAGGTTAAATCCAAGAGTAAGAACATGTCTCATTTATTTAGCTTGCACAAATTTGAACCAGTATAAAGGTTACAAAATCTCTTCTCACTCAATACCAGAACAATACATTAGTATTAAATCACGTGTAAAATAAATACAATTGGCAGGCTTAGCTTAGCTGGTAGTAAATGCACTATGCAGAACCCCAGGCCATAATGCATTGCATGCACAGGTACATTTGTGCAAGAAAAAAAAATATATATATATTTTTGGAAAATGAGAATCGATTCTGAATCGGACGGCATTAGAATCGCGATTCTAACTCGAATCGATTTTTTTTGACAGGCCTACCATACATACACACACACACACACACACAAATTACACCCATATTTACCCTGATTCACTAAGCTGTTACACCCATATTTACCCTGATTCACTAAGCTGTTTAAACCGATATTTACCCTGATTCACTAAGCTGTTTACACCCATATTTACCCTGATTCACTAAGCTGTTTACACCCATATTTACCCTGATTCACTAAGCTGTTACTCCCATATTTACCCTGATTCACTAAGCTGTTTACACCCATATTTACCCTGATTCACGAAGCTGTTTACACCCATATGTTGGGTCTAAAGGAGTTGTCCAAACTAACCCATGTTAGTAGTCTAGATTAGAATAATAATGACATATCTATGTGACCGACCACCGACCTGTATCTGCTTGTATACCCTTGTCTGTCTGAAATACCAGGCACCTTGTCGCGTGTATCCGCTTGTATACCCTTGTCTTTCTGAAATACCTTTTTTTACGTGTATACTCACTTGCCACGGTTAGTCGTACGCTCGCAGCAAAGAACATGCCCGAGGCGGTGTTGCGAGCCTCGCAGACCAGCGTCAGGTTGTCGCCTCCGCGACTCGGTGTGACTGAAACGGTGTGTCCCTGCGACGTTCTCAGAAGCTTCACGTTCCGTTTGACCATCCATGTGTAGTTGCAGGACGGGTAGCAGTCGGCAGAGCAGCTGAACGTGGAGGAGACTCCAACGGACAGCTCAGTGGGACCGCTGATCTCGATGTTAGATAGTCCATCTGCAGAGTTCAGGGATTTGTTTTACATGCTTTTTTTTTTGAGTGGCGCGAGCCCCTCCTTTATATACACAGGTCTAATGTTTGTCATATTGTCTCTTTATTGTTAATGGGCGTTTGATGTTCGTGTTGGCACCGTTTGTTTTATATCACCTAATCAACATGAGTTAGACTTTAATATATTAGCGCCCCTCACTTCACACGGGTTTGATTTCTTTCTCCTATATATATGCAGCTTTTTGTCCTTAATTCGTTTCACATTTGCCATTGAAATTACGTCATATGTGGACGAGCAAATTGTCTTTCCGGTCTAACAAAAACATGGTTTGTGTTTCTATGGTTAGAATAGAGTTATTATGGAGGTCTGTTTACAGTTCAGAATTTGCTGCATGTGAATTACATGTGTAATTCAATTTAAATTTAAACATTGAATTTCACTTTTTTTGTTTTCCGTCCCACACTTACCCGACACTGACACTTGTAGACTGGTGGCAACGAACATGCCTGAGGCGCTGTTGGTCGCCTCACAGACCAGCGTCTGGTTGTGTAGACTCGGTGTGACTGAAACGGTGTTTCCCTGCGACGTTCTCAGAACCTCTGCGTTCCATTTCAGCATCCATGTGTAGTTGCAGGACGGGTAGCAGTCAGCAGAGCAGCGGAACGTGGAGGAGACTCCAACGAACAGATGCGTGGGACCGCTGATCTTTATGTTGGATACTCCAACTGCAGAGTTCAAGGGATTTTTTTATTTTAGATAAGTAATTCATTTAAATGTGCTGAAAGTAGACCGACACGACATGGGGAGAGATGGGGGGGAGGACGGTTGAGCTAACCGTCAGGCTGGCTCAGCAGCCTCTAGAGGCCCAGACGGTTGAGCTAACCGTCCGGGCCAAACTTGAACGCAGCTTTACTGCAAGTTAGAGGAGCCATATACGACCTACCTGTCACCTCCACGGTCTTGTGGACGGTCACTGCTCGCTGTGTGGCAGGGTTCACCGCTATGCAGGTCAGGACTTGCGACGCCACGCGACCTTTGAGCCGCAGGCGGAGCCGTGGTCCGTGGGAGGAGGTGACGTTGTCCCTGAGCCAGGTGAAGGTGCAGTTTGGGAAGCAGTGGGCGGAGCACTGGAACTCATATTGGACTCCCACCGTCACTGTGTCCGGTCCGCTGATCTGCACCGCCGTAGGGCCGTCTGGGGAGAGATCATCACTTCATTCACTGTTTCATTTGAATGGTTTCTAACAAACTCAAATGCTGGATTTCTTGTATAAATTTTTTGCCAATTAATATATATATATAGGAAATATGTCATTGTTCCGACTTCCGACCTCCATTTGGTCCAAACGATTACGGTACTAACACTATCCCAAGCCCTAACCCTGACCTCAGTCTTAACCGGCCACGCCTCAGTCTTAACCGGCCACGTAGGTCACTAACCCTAACCTCAGTCTTAACCGGCCATGCCTCAGTCTTAACCGGCCGCGTAGGTTGCTAACCCTAACCTCAGTCTTAACCAGCCGCGTAGGTTGCTAACCCTAACCTCAGTCTTAACCGGCCACGTAGGTTGCTAACCCTAACCTCAGTCTTAACCGGCCACGTAGGTTGCTAACCCTAACCCTAACATTGTCCCAGCCAGGATGCACAGAAAGGTCTAGGGAAAGAACAATTATAATGAATGTCAATTCAATCAAAACTGTTTAAGTTCAGAATTGCAGGCATAGTTTCCTTCCCCAAAAAAGTGAATCTGCAGCATTTCAGAATGAAACGCTTCAATTTCAATTGAATCGTTGGTTAGACTATTGGGTTTTTTTCCTCCCACACTTACCCGACACTGACAGCTGTAGACTGGTGGCGACGAACATGCCCGAGGCGCTGTTCTGAGCCTCGCAGACCAGCGTCTCGTTGTCCTCTCCGCGTCTCGGCTGGACTGAGATGGTGTTTCCCGTCGACGTGCTGGAGACCACTCCGTTGTTGTCTTTGAGCATCCATGTGTAGCTGCAGGACGGGGCGCAGTCGGCTGCGCAGCTGAACGTGTACATCCTCCCAACAAACAGCTGGGTGGGACCGCTGATCTTTATGTTAGACAGTCCAACTGCAAAGTTCATGGATTTATTTTTTATCCATTTTGACCTGAGATCAGATTCTAAAAATGTTTCTATGTCAGTCGTTCTTCTGATTTTTTTAAAATAGCAGACCTACAAGCTCGTAGCGCGCTATGAGCTTGTAGATCTGATATTTTTCAATAGCTAAAGCATGACATAATGCTAACACCAAAAGGGGTTCCCGCCCAAAATGGGTTAATATAACTTAAGAGTTTAGAAGATTTCTGAATGACAGTTGTTACTGTAGGTTATAGTTCCATACTACATAGACTTCTAGCACCGAATATACCGATCAATATCGGTAGAGGGCGCTATAAGTCCACAGGTTCATGTAGTTTTTATTTGCATTGTAAATTCCCATAGGGGGGGATTTTAGATCGCCTCATATAAGAACTATGTTTGAAAAATAAACATGTCGCCAAGGCCACTTCACTCATATGGATATGAAGAATCAACTGACTGAGAGAAAACGCTAATATTACTGCTGCTGAATTAGTTACATTTTCACTAGAAACAGACTGTATCATATATGAGAGTCAGACACCTCCCTGACAATAATGCTGAGACAGCTTGTTTATTTTTGGACCACAATGCTTATATGAAACGATTTTAAGATCACCCCATGTTATTCTCCATAGAGAAATTACTTCCGTGAACCGGGGGAAACCAGGGGATGAGCGAGTGACGTCAGGACTTCGGAGCTCTATAAAGGCACAAGATGGCGCAATGGCGGAGTTTCCATCTTGCTACAGTCGACCTTTCTGGTACGTTTTGGTTTTGGTAGCAGGTGATGTACTCTTAACTCGCTGACATTTTGACAGATTTACAAACGGGTTGGTTCATTACAAGCGTTATCTATGATAAGCGTACGCTATATGATTCAGGATACTTATCTGCTTAAAGTTATTGTTTTATATGAAAGTCCATTATCAGTATATGCAGTATCATACGTTTATAACAAACCAAACGGTTTGAAAGTCGGTTGAAAATGTAGCATGTTGTGGTTAAAAAAAAAATAAGCTAACTCTTCATGTGACCACCGCGCTCTGACTTAAGGTGTGTTACCCGTTCAAATCATATCATATAAATAACGGTAATGGGTTGCACACACCAAGACTGCATTTCATGTAATTTATTCTTTCATTATGGACATGAGACAAACGTTTGGGCATCAGCAGACACTGATGAAGGCTGGATAGCCGAAACGTTAGTCTCCTGTCCAAAATGGAATGAATAAATGACTGAAATGCAGTCTTGGCGTGTGCGACCCATTACCGTTATTTATAGGTTCTTTTAAAAAGTACATGCACGTCATGACGCGTGAGCGAGCTGACTGCAGCAAAATGGCCGCCGACGTGGCGGCGGCGCTCTCCATTGGCCAGCAGCACGGGCGAGTCATAAAGCCTTTCATGTATATATATATTTTTTTTTTAAATATATGTTTTACTTCTGTGTCAATCATCTAATGTGATCCTGGGCTCTACACACCCTCCACCAACCTAGTCCCCATATATGGGGGACAAGGGGAGAGCAACGGACTTGAACTCATGCTTCCTTCATGCCTGAGTGTCCAAGTTGCTCCTTTACACCTGACAGGGGGGAGTTTCCCTGGTTGGACGTAGCGCGTGGAAGGAACACGTTATTCCAACCAGTTCCTTTCCCCTCCATCAGGCGCCCCGGCTGGCCAGGGGGAGGCAGTTTAGTGACCAAGATTACTGCATGTTTTTTGTGAGGGTATCTACCCTAGGGGACACGGGGAGAACATGCAAACTCCACACAGAAAGGCCCTTTCGCCAACCCCTTCGGGTATGGGCACTGATGATGCGGAGGAGGAAACACACCGCCAGCACCCACAGCGTCCCGAGCGGGAATCGAACCCAGGACCTTCTAGCTGTGAGCCTTTCATGTATAAATCTAGGTGTGTGGCTAAGAATCTGGGGGTTGGACTAGGGAGGGGGGTGTGGCTGAGAAGAGATACCCAGAGGTACCGAGGAAAACCTATAGAGGCCCCAATTTGACCAGGAGGGAAAAACCGGACTGTATACCCCCACTGTATCTACGACACGACATACCCGCCACCTCCACGGTCTTGTTGACGTTCACCGCTCGTTGTGTGGCAGGGTTCACCGCCACGCAGGTCAGGACTTGCGACGCCGCGCGAACGCTGAGCCGCAGGCGGAGCCGTGGTCCGTGGGAGGAGGTGACGTTGTCCCTGAGCCAGGTGAAGGTGCAGTTTGGGAAGCAGTGGGCGGAGCACTGGAACTCATATTGGACTCCCACCGTCACTGTGTCCGGTCCTCTGATCTGCACCGCCGTAGGGCCGTCTGGGGAGAGATTATCAGCTCATTCACTGTCGGCCACATTCAGACCGCAGCCATCTCGCCAGCAAGGTGCTTACCTAGGTGATACTTCCCTATAGACAGCCCATTCATCCAAACATGAAAAGTACTCTCTGATTATATTAAACAACGTCAAAATCACCAACATTGCAGCTGTAGGGAAAGCTTTAATTATCCTTCTTTCTATCTGCAAAGTGTTTGTTTCATAAAAATCCACATTTTATGAGCTATACTTCCTGTCAAGGAATTCCTTGCATCTGATTTTTTGTTGGAGTTTGGAAGTGCTCGTTGACTATCATTCCACGGCCCATGCGTACCACCTGTTTTGAATGTGCACATAGTGCAGCAGGAGGTTGCTTTACTGATAACGAGCGCTTCCATACTCATCTGCAGGGAATTTCTTGACCGGCTCGACGCGGCTAGTATCGTCATTGTTTTGAACCAGATTGTAGGTATAATTATAGTATTGTTTGTTCCATGTGGCCTGATGATGTCAGCTGAGTATTAACCACTTATACTGATTTATTCACCTGTGATAATGTGTTCATTACAATATATCTTCTCTTCACAATTTTGTGAATGACGAAGACTTATTTGTGTAACTCAATCATTAATCACAATGTTTTTGTTCATTGCGGTTTTGGCCTTATAGATGGAAATATGTCTTTTTACTCTGTGTTTTCTTAATTTGTTTTTGCTGAGTGAGCCGTCCCTGGCCTACAGCCAGGTGAGTGGCCCCTGAGCTGAGTGGCCCCTGAGCTGAGTGGCCCCTGAGCTGAGTGGCCCCTGAGCCGTCCCTGGCCTACAGCCAGGTGAGTGGCCCCTGAGCTGAGTGGCCCCTGAGCTGAGTGGCCCCTGAGCTGAGTGGCCCCTGAGCTGAGTGGCCCCTGAGCCGTCCCTGGCCTACAGCCAGGTGAGTGGCCCCTGAGCTGAGTGGCCCCTGAGCTGAGTGGCCCCTGAGCCGTCCCTGGCCTACAGCCAGGTGAGTGGCCCCTGAGCCGTCCCTGGCCTACAGCCAGGTGAGTGGCCCCTGAGCTGAGTAGCCCCTGAGCCAGAGAGTGTTAGAGAGGCAGGGGCTGAAATCCGTAAGAGGGCACTTTTGGACAAAAATAGCAGATCTACAAGCTCACAACGCGTCGCTCTGCGACGCGTTGTGAGCTTATAAAATTATACTGCGTACAAGTTCAGGAGACTTAAAAAAAAAGGGGGCATGTGCATTTCTTTCACCATGTAGTAAATGCTGCATTCATTCGTGGTCTGGAGACGGCAGTTGTTTTACAGACGGGTAAAAGGGGCAGGGGCCGAAGCCCCCTTTGATGTCTGTGTGTGCACGTCCCTGCTACACATATACATACTCACAGTCCACTTCTACTTTATACTCTTTATACTCACAGTCCACTTCTACTTTATACTCTTTATACTCACAGTCCACTTCTACTTTATACTCTTTATACTCACAGTCCACTTCTACTTTATACTCTTTATACTCACAGTCCACTTCTACTTTATACTCTTTATACTCACAGTCCACTTCTACTTTATATCTTTATATACTCACAATCCACTTCTACTTTATACTCTTTATACTCACTGTCCACTTCTACTTTATACTCTTTATACTCACAGTCCACTTCTACTTTATACTCTTTATACTCACAGTCCACTTCTACTTTATACTCTTTATACTCACTGTCCACTTCTACTTTATATCTTTATATACTTTATATACTCACAATCCACTTCTACTTTATACTCTTTATACTCACAGTCCACTTCTAATTTATATCCCACTGACGTGATGGGCGACCCGCTCTCCGCCACGACGCATCGATACGTCCCGGCGTCGGACGGCCTGAGAGGGCTGAAGGTCAGGGTGGTGTTGCGGTCAGACAGACGGACCGTGCTGGACACCAGACACGAGACAGAGTCTTTCAGCCACGTCACGGAGGCAGGGTTCTGGGAGCCCACACACTGCAGGGAGAAGTTCTGACCCGACACTGGGAGGAGGTTGGACGATGCTGGACGCACAGAGATAGGGTCTGCGTGGAGAGACAACAGTTAATAATAATAATAATAATAATGAATTGCATTTTTAATGCGCTACGTGCCTACTCAAAGCGCTTTACAGCGGTCCATTAATGCGCTACATGCCTACTCAAAGCGCTTTACAGCGGTCCATTAATTCCTACAGTGGGAGGTGAAGCGGTGAACAGTCGACGCCGGCGTCCTCACTTCCCACATTCACACACCGACGGTGGCGAGCTCACACCGACCGACTCATTGGAGGCGATGTGTGGTTCAGTGTCTTCTTGCCCAATAAGGACACTTGGACATGTGGACAGGAGGAGGAGGAGCCGGGATTCGAACCGCCGACCCCTGGATCATTGGACGACCTGCTCTACCTCCTGAACCACAGCCGCCGTTTAGTTAGCATGACGTGTAGAAATGTGCAGGAAAACAATTCAATTAACTGTAATTAACCGTAACAAATCTGTAATTTGTTACGGGTGAATTTCAAGCATCACCCTCCCGTAAATAAATGAATGCATATATAAATAAATAAATAATAACGATAGTTTTTATAATTAAATAAGCGTGTAACGATATATCGTGAATCAATTAAAATCGATTAAAACTGGTGACAATTTTAAACGTGATATAGTGGCCCTCTGGAGTGATTGTGGAAATCTAGTGGCCCTCTGGAGTGAGTGTGGAACTATAGTGGCCCTCTGGAGTGAGTGTGGAACTATAGTGGTCCTCTGGAGTGAGTGTGGAACTATAGTGGCTCTCTGGAGTGAGTGTGGAACTATAGTGGCTCTCTGGAGTGATTGTAGAACTATAGTGGCTCTCTGGAGTGAGTGTGGAACTATAGTGGCCCTCTGGAGTGAGTGTGGAACTATAGTGGCCCTCTGGAGTGAGTGTGGAACTATAGTGGTCCTCTGGAGTGAGTGTGGAACTATAGTGGCTCTCTGGAGTGAGTGTGGAACTATAGTGGCTCTCTGGAGTGATTGTAGAACTATAGTGGCTCTCTGGAGTGAGTGTGGAACTATAGTGGCTCTCTGGAGTGCGTGCGTGTGTGCGTGCGTACCAGTGACACTGAGGATCTTGGTGGCGTTAACGGTGGCTCCCGAGGCGTGGTTCTGGGCCTCGCAGGTCAGCGGTTCCGTGCGGCGTCCGTCGTCGCTGATGGTGACCTGCAGCTTGCTCTCCACCACGGTCACCGTTCCCTTGTGGAAGACCGGCGTCTGGATCTGGTTTCCGTGGAACGAGCGTTCGCCCAGCGTCCACGTGTAGTTGCAGGACGGCAGGCACGTCACGATGCATGTGAACTGGTACGTGTTGCCCAGCGTCACCGAGCTGGGCCCGTAGATGTAGATACCCTGGAGTTCTACAACCAGACAGGATTTCAACACCAATCAGTCCCAAAGTGGTCCTTTGAGGGAGTTCCAGGGGGTCCCCAGCTAAATGATAGTTTGGAACCAAATGGACCCTTATGGGTCTGTAACTCTGAGAGTGTACAAATGGACCCTAGCCTCGGTACCAGGCTTTCATTTTTGTTGGTGCAAAAATTGAAAGCCTGGAGGAACGCATTGGCCGCTCTGGTCTAAAAGTGGGAGTCAACCCTTCCGGGTGGGTGTCGCTCCAAATGATGTGACGTAACGCTGCACTAGGGGGGAGAGGAGGGGCCGGGGGTGATCGATGAGATCCAATCAGGGCGTGCGCAAATCTCAGCCGCGACCCGCCCCTCTAGACCAGAAACCTAACACGTTAGCTCAGGCTAAATGGACCCTTATGGGTCTGTAACTCTGAGAGTGTACAAATGGGTACATTTGGTCGATTTGGTTCCATTTGTACACTCTCAGAGATAAATTAACATTGATTTTACAATATAAATTGGGGGTCCCAGAGATCGAAATGCCATTAAATGGGGGGTCCGTAGCCTAATGCATGTCAAACTGGGGGTCCTGGCATGTCTTTTCAAATGGGGGGTCTGCGGGGCTAATTAGTGTCAATTTGCGGGTCCTTGACATGAAAAAGTTTGGGAACCACTGCTCTAAGACGTCCCATTCTACACACACACACACACTAAAAAATGGCTGGGTTAAAATAACCCATCTTGGGTTATTTTTAACCTCCCTCCTGGGTTACAAAGGTTCCTATTCAACCCCTGGGTTATTTTGACGCAACAAAATGGGTTATTAATTTTGGCCCATAACTTGGGTTATAACTTGGGTTATAAAAATAACCCATTCAGAGGGTCAACATAACCCAACTTCCAAGTTATTTTGACCCATAATGTTGGTTATGAATGAAGCATTATTGGTTCAATCAGTCAGTCAATCAATCAATCAATAAATCAATCAACCAATCAATCCCAACTCTCTGAAAAATAACCCAGAAATCTTATAACCCATGAATTGGGTCCCTATATCCCAGGATATGGCTGGGATGGGTTACATAAATAACCCAAGTGTTTTTACTGTGTATAGTTGCCTGCAAGAGGCATGAAAACTCTTTGTTGGAGCAACCATCAACAAGAAACCCTTTCTAACAGATACTATACATATGAATGGGAAAAGGGGAGAGAGACTGACCAAACAAACAGACATTTAGATTCATGGTTTTGCTAACAAATCACATAAAACAACATATCACCAAATAATACCTTAACAAAACACTAAACACAACGACCCATAACATACACATTCTAATATTCAAATAATAAGACATATAAGAACAATAACACACAGTCCTTGGCACCCCAGTGTATGCTGGGAAATGGACTTCCTCTAACCCAGTGTTTCTCAACCTATGTACCGCGGCACTTTACTGTGCCTTTGAAATCTCCAGGTGTGCCTCGAGATTTTGACCGAAAGTAACACTAGCCCTCCCCCGAAAGCGATAGCTAGGCGTCCTATTGTTGCGTCGTTGTTGTTGTCACACGTCTAAATAGACGTCCGAAAACAACATGACGACGGAACAATAGACTCTTAACGACCATCGGCCATAGAAATGTTAATCGCCTGGCAACAGCAGCAACAACGGCGGCTACTAACGCAACGCCTACAAAGAAAGCCCCTGCCAGACTGTACCGCGATGATTACATGAAGTTTGGCTTCACGTTTACTGGGGATAAAACGTACCAGATTCCGCTGTGTATAGTTTGTGGATTCAAGCTTGCAAACAGCGGCATGGTTCCGAGTAAACTGAAGCGCCACCTTGATACCATGCATGATGAACTCGCTACGAAGGACAAACACTTTTTCGTGAGCTTGAAAGAAAAAAAGGAGAAAGACACAACGAAGCAGGCAAGTCTCTTGATACGCAGTACTACTAAGACTTCTGAAAAAGGTCTGGAATTAAGCTACTAAATCGCAGAGATGTTGGCACAGTTAAAAATGCCACATACATTGGCAGAAACAGTAATAGCCAGAGCATTCAAACTCGCGGGGGGTGTGGGCTTGGTGCCACCAGATGCTGCAAAGGAATTAGCAAGAACTTGTCAAAAATATTTACTTTTCTTTTTATCAATTACTTTTTACGATTTTCTTTGTACAAAAGTATATTGGGTTCATATATATATATATATATATATATATATACACACATACACCGGTATATATACAGTATATACACACACCATATATCTAGGTGTGCCCCGAGATTTTTAGGCTATGAAAAGTGTGCCCCGGGACAAAAAAGGTTGAGAGACACTGCTCTAACCACTCCCATGGGGTGTGACCTATCCGACCCAACAATGGGGTTACCCTCAGAAAAATAACCCAGAAATCTTAACCCACTTTAAAAACCCATGAATTGGGTCCCTATAACCCAGGAAATGGTTATGGCTCTGGAAAATAACCCAGAAATATAACTCAACGCAAGTAACCCAGGAATTGAGTTACAGAAATAACCCACATGTTTTTAGTGTGCACACACACACACACACACGCACACACACACACACAAGCAAACACACATGCACACACACACAGTGCACCGCTCAGTTTGCACAGTGCGATTTTGTTCTCTCACTCACTTATACGGTCAAACAAATTTGAACTTTATTGAAATCATTGTTTTTTTCTTAATTTTTGGATACTTAAGGCTCATTCATAGTCTGGATTTTCGGTGACCACCGGAGCTGAAATAACATTGAGCGGTGGTGAGTAAAAACAGAGAGAAGGGCTGGAGCGGTGGCAGTGGTTTGCTCTTCACCGCGGCTCAGTGTCGTCATGTTGTAGTAGCGGTGGTCACCTCACCACCGGAGCGGTGGTCACCTCACCACCGGAGCGGTGGTCACCTCACCACCGAACATCCAGACTATGAATAACGCTTTAGTGGTTTTCCTCTCACTCACTTGCCACCGGTAGCTTTCTGCGGGTGGAGATGAACATGTCCGACTCGGTGTTGGCGGCCTGGCAGATCAGAGTCTCGTAGTCGAGGCCCTGGTGCGGCTCAAAGGAGATGGTGTTCCCCTTAGCGGTCATGATGGTGTCCGTCCGTCCAGAAGCCACCCAGACGACCGTCCAGGTGTAGTTACAGCTGGGGTTGCAGTCGGCCGAGCAGCTGAAAACAGACGCCACTCCGCTGGTCAGCCAGGTCGGACCGGTCAGCAGTATGTTGGATGGGCCCTCTGCAAAACACAGGTCAATTCCATATAATTTCTGGGGTCCTTGACATAAAATATTGAGAACCACGGATATAGATATTATAGGTATTTCAGAAAGTAAGTACAGTACATAGAACTGTAATTTAAGTACAATGTTGAGGTACTACAGAGAATCACTTAACTTTTTTATTTATATCCATATTCATACATTTTTCCTTAAATAAAAGCTGGACTATCCACATGTTTCACACAGATTTAATGTCTTTGCTAAATAGTTACTGTATCGATTTCAAATCATTGAATCGTATCGTCAAACATGTATCGTATCGTCAACCATGTATCGTATCATCTAACATGTATCGTATCGTCAAGCATGTATCGTATCATCTAACATGTATCGTATCGTCAACCATGCATCGAATCGTCAACCATGTATCGTTTCGCTGTTAAAATGTATGGTTACACCCCTACTACGTACCTGTCACCTCCAGAGTCTTGTTGACCGTCACCGATCGTTTTGTGGTAGGATTCACCGCTATGCACGTCAGCACTGTCGATGCTACGCCACCTTTGAGACGCAGGTTATAGAAAAAATAAAAACATTTTTGTTAACTGCACTAAATAAAAACCAGAAAGGGAAAAACAATAACTGAACTGAAAGTGTATTGTGTGTGTTTACACAAACTAACTGATAGACATGATAGACAAAATGCCCTTATAGTTTCCGCTTATGTCAATGTATTTATTAGCTTAATCTGTAGACGAATGTGTTTTCTTGAGTTTTTATTGGACAATACTTACACTGGCCATTTTCAGACTTTATCTCTGTTCAAAACAAACGTCATTGCAGTGTCCTCATGTTTGTTAGAAACATAAGTCCTGACTTTATCTCTGTTAAAAACTAACTTCATTGCAGTGTCCTCATGTTTATTAGAAACATCATTTCAAATCAAACGGTTATTATAAGACCAGAATTGCCAGCCTCGGTTATTTAACACTCCCTGCTCCAAAAACGAACCTCCTTAAACAAACAGTTTTCGTCAGTGAAAAAAAGGTAGTCGACAAACAATTTTCGTCTTAGTTTTTAGTCGACGAAATCAACACTGCAGGACTGAAAAGGGCAGAAAAAACACTGGACAAGTTTTTTACCGACGGAAAAACGCACTCTGTGTGCAGGGACCTTTACACTAAAACTAATTAAAAGTAAGCATTGTCACAAAAACTAGCTCTAAAATCTAACTAACCGAATTAGAAAGAAGCAAAAATAAGTCAAAACGAACTAAAAGCCAAACTATAATGAACATCATAATATCGTTCTTCTCACCTTTTTTGAGCCGCAGGTCGAGCTGCGGTCCGCGGGAGGTCACGTTGTCCCTGACCCAGGAGAACGTGCACGCAGGGACGCACGAGGCCGTGCACGTGAACCCGTACGGCACGCCCACCGTCACCACGCCGCTGCCGTGGATCTGCACGGACATCGGCCCGTCTGCCACGGGGCGGAGGGATACATGGTCAGTTCAGCCGACACACGGGGCGGAGGGATACATGGTCAGTTCAGAGGACACGGGGCGGAGGGATACATGGTCAGTTCAGCCGACACACGGACACGGGGCGGAGGGATACATGGTCAGTTCAGCCGACACACGGACACGGGGCGGAGGGATACATGGTCAGTTCAGCCGACACACGGACACGGGGCGGAGGGATACATGGTCAGTTCAGCCGACACACGGGGCGGAGGGATACATGGTCAAACTGACATATTGTGAGCCTACAACACACAGTATGGCATCCCCCTATAGAGCGTCGCAGTCCCGCCCCCTTTCATGACGACGCCAGGCCCAAGGAAGCTCTTAGAAGGAAGTGAAGTGGTCACATGACTGGGCTGCGCCATGACACTTTCATGGACACTTTCATGGGAGCCAAACTCACACCGGTAGTGCAATGAATACATGGCAGTGAATGGAGCCGGCTGGACCAGCTCATATAACAAACATTATACATGAACGATTGCGAGCTTTGTCATATAATTGGTTCAGGAATATGAAAGAAGACATAAGTGATATCACACGTTTTTTCCGAGTGGTTGTTTTTCAACTTAATAACTATTTATTTTTATTGAGGTATTTATAGAAGAGCACATAGTAAGTTTTCTGCCTGGACTGCTCTCTGCTCTTTGAAAAAATAAATCACATAAAAAAATAAGACAGCCTAAAATAACGTGTTATATATATTATTTTATTTTCCAGAGCGATCACTTTACAAAAGGTCTCAGTCATTCATAAATAATGTTTGTTCATGAGCTGGTCACTGAGCTCTCATTGGCTTCAGTGCATTCTGCCGAACTTCCGGGTGTAGTTTGGCTCCCGTGAAAGTGTCCATGAAAGTGTCATGGCGCAGCCCAGTCACGTGACCACTTCACTTCCTTCTAAGAGCTTCCTTGGCCAGGCCCAGGAAATGAATCCCAATGCATTCTTCCCATAGACATTATTTAAAGACATTTTAAGCGTTGTGTACGAAGCCAACTCGAGTCGTGACATATATGACGACAAACACAATATTTTGGACCAAAATAATAATTACAAATAAGAAAAACAACAAAAAATGTGTTGTAACCTTCCTTTTTTTTTACTTTCTAATTCTTTGTTTGGCCCCAAAACATTGTGTTTGTTGTCATGATTTGTCACGACAAGAGTTGGCTTTGTCCGCTGCGTCTTTAAATAAATACTTTCTGAAAAGTCTATGAGGAAAATGAACGGGGATTTCTTTTCCGGGTCTCTCGAGGGGGGGTGGGACTGCGACGCTCTATAGAGGGTATGCGCATGCATAAAGTCAATGGCAGATCGAGGGGCAAAGTGAGTGAATTTAATCAAAAAATAGGAATTAAAAATTCCAAAAAGGTAGCACATCCAAAAATTAAACAAGCGGGGGACAAGGTACTCACATTTCCATTTCTTTATTGGCAAACACCAAATAAGTTACGCTTGTTTAATTTTTGGATGTGCTACCTTTTTGGAATTTTTAATTCCTATTTTTTGATGTATACTTGATTTGGGTCTGGCACTCCACTGAAAGCCATTGCTGATGCGCAACCTCTTTTTCTCATTGAGTGAATTTAATGTTGATTAAAGTCATTTAATGCAATCAAATTTGACTTTTCTGTGTGGATGTACGTATGGGCTGTCAAGGCCAGAAAGTAGTTTTTTTGCCAATCAGTAGGCGTTTCCACATAACTTCCTGGTATGATGACGATGTCACGCGCATACCCTCTATAGTACCCCCCCTTCACATTCAGCAGATCCTGTGATCTTTTGTGGCCAGATGTAATTTCCTGGGGTCTAGTAGTACTATAGTAAATAATAATAAAGAAATCGCTGTAAAATGATGCGAATGTGCCCCCAACCCTGTCAAAAAATAGCTAAAATCGTTAAAACTAAAGACAGCAGCAAATGAGAAAAGTTTAACCCTCATATCTTTTACTTTCTCTAACAAATAAATAAATAAATCATGAACCTTGGTTGAAAAAAAACTAAAGTTGTCTTTTAATATAAATACAAATTGCAAATAATAATAATAATAATAATAATAATAGAAACACATATTTGTATCTTACCTGGTGTTTTCACCTTCGTTCCTCTTTGCTCTCTCTCACTGGCAGAAATTCCTTCAGTGAGAAAAAAATAATAAACAAAGAACAGATTATTAGGTTATTAGTTTACTGATGATCCTTGAGGACAGTGTTGTTTTGTTGTTGGCAGCAAATTATATTGTAGTTTTCATTTAGTTTTAGTCACATTTTAGTCACGTGGGATGTTTTAGTGCTAGTCTAGTTTTAGTCGACTAAATCGACAGTTGATTTAATCGAACAAAATGCATTTTGGCGGGCCTTGATGCCGTCGTAATGACTGTTTTTGTTTTTCACTTGCTGAAAATAGCCGATCTACAAGCTCACAACGTGGCGTAGCGCGAGGCGTTGTAGACTTGTAGATCGGCTATTTTCAGCATGCAACTAATTGTAAAATGACTCATACTGGATCTCTTGTCCACTAGTCCCCTCCTAACATTTTAGTCTAGTTTTTATTTGTTGACAAAATTGTCAGTATATTTAGTCTCAGTTTTAGTCATCATAGCTTCGTTTTTATTTAGTTTCCATTTAGTTTTCGTCAGTGAAAAAAGGTCGTCAACGAACATTTTTTCTTTTTTAGTCGACAAAAACAACACTACCTGAGGACTATTTCTATGCATATGATGTACAATATTACCATGTGATGTACAGTATTACCATGTGTTGTTTCGGCTTACTGTAAGTCAATGTAGTAATGTTGCACGTGATGCAAACGATACAAAGCCTGAGCCAGGATGGGAAAACTGTGAGTTTCCCGGTTCGATCCCTGTGGGCTCCCCCAGAGTTAGTGTCGAAGTGTCCTTGAGCAAGACACTGAACCCCTAATTGCTCCCGATGTGCAGGTTGGTGCCTTGTGTGTGTGTGTGTGTGTGTGTGTGTGTGTGTGTTAGTGTGTGTGTGTGTGTGTGTGTGTGTGTGTGTGTGTGTGTGTGTGTGTGTGTGTGTGTGTGTGTGTGTGTGTGTGTGTGTGTGTGTGTGTGTGTGTGTGTGTGTGTGTGTGTATGGGTGAATGTAATGCACAATCAATGTAAAGTGCTTTGGATAAAAGCTCTATATAAATGCACCATTTACCATTTTACCATTTGTGACCATATTTGACTGAGAGCCTGAATCGCACAAATTCCAGCTTTTCACCAGAGGAGAAGATTAGTTAATCTTCACATACTAGAGAATGTCAGAGATGACATCGACATGTAAATATGAAATAAATGCTCCAAAACTGGTGGGTCAAACTGAACAACCAACATGTCAATTTGAAGCTATGATGATTCCCTGCTTTCATATGGGCATGGAAAAACGAAAATTAAAAAAAATCCAATGGCAGTCCCTCGGTCAAATTTGGTCACATTTGTACAAACTACAAAGCGACACAGCATATTTTCAGCTTCGTAGCTGAAGTTGAAACCGGCCGAACTTTTTTGTTGTAGCCGTCGTATCTTTGCAGCATGAGCTACAAAACGCCCGATGTCTCTTTGCATCTTCACGTCGCTGGCTGGCTTCCAATGAACATGGACGGCAGACTGCATCTTTGCATCTGCGCGCGTGTGAACGCAGCACATAAGAGCGTCTGCTAAAGTTGTAAATTGTATCCATTTTCGGAATGATCGTCAAACCTGGCAACGTCGGTATACGGTAGGAACATGAAATACTACAGCAACGATACTGTATTCCAGTGGAAAGCACGTGTCGTTACCTCACCTGCCAGGCAGGCGAGAAGCAGAGTGAATGACGCATGATGATGATGATGGCGACCCATGGCGCTGGCCTGCAGACAAACCTGACAACCAGCTGTCGAACCAACGCGTGCCCTGCTCCTCCGAGCCCTGCCGCTGGCCTCTTATAGCCCTCGGAGGAGGGCCTTATCCTTGTCCATATCACAACATCGTTCAAAACGCAGAGAACAGGACCTTATCCTTGTCCCATATCACACCATCGTTCAAACCGCAGAGAACAGAACCTTATCCGTGTCCCATATCGCACCATCGTTCAAACCACAGATGACATGTGGCATCATTGCCCAACATTTACTGGCAAAGGTGAACGCCACTGCCGGCTTTATCAGCATGTTTTTCCTTGTACTGTATTAAGGGCGTGCTCTAATGTGTGCTTGGCCCCGGCGTCAGGTGTTATTTATTGTACAGCTGGATTCTTTTGTTCCCACAAAGTCTATTTGAAAGACACGTCTGACGTTTTCATGTACATAATGTGGCATTGTGGTTTCAAATGTACGCTTGTATCGCACACTAGAGAGAGAGAGAGAGAGAGAGAGTACACCTACTGTAGCTGCAGGCAAATATCTGATAATTATGGTTTTGATATTGTTTTATTTTTTTTGTCAGGGAATATTTAATATAGGAACAAATAATGTTCAATCTGGGAATACATTCCTTACCGATACATGTATGTCTTCACCAACGTGTTTGTAAAAAAAAAAAAGGCTAGTAGGATGGAGCTCGATACACGAAAAAATACGATAACAATCTTATTGAGTACCCTTATTGAGTACCCGATACGCTTTAGGCTTATCAAGCCAATTATGGAGCATAGCGGCCCATGACGTCATGTTTAAACAATCAACACAAGGTGCATCAAGAAATACATCTAATCATCCATGCTGGGACAAACATGTCGGGTCTAATATTGACACAGCGCTGTCCGGGGAAACTAAATTACGCTTCTAAAGTGGTTTCTTTAATATTATTATTTTTTGTAAAAAGGTAAATATTGCCTTCCGTCTATTAAGAACAGTTCTGTATTTGAAGACAGCTAGTAAAAGTAGTACTGGTTCTGTTCAGAATTTAACAAAATAACAGAAATGCTCGATAGCGGGCTCGATAAGAACCCGGCTCGATAAGCCTGATCAATAAGGTGCTCGTTATCAATAAAACACGTCTCAATGTGTCTGTAAAGGTGTCTAGTATGTAACACATCTCACTGTAAAGGTGTCTAGTATGTAACACATCTCACATTGGTTGAATTGTGTGTGTTTTCCCTAAAAGGAGAATCTGTGAGAACTGCCGAAAGTTGGGGTACCATCAACTTCAACAACCCCATATGAGGTCATATCACATTTGGAAAAGTCTCCGTCAGAGCCATTGAATTGTGACAGAGTTAGGACATGTCCGTTCACTTCATTGGGCCGCCGGTCTCTGTCTATGGGGGGCTATAGTAGCTCTCAGTCTATGGGGGGCTAGTAGCCGGGGAGCCAGCCGTCCAAAATCTATTCACTTCCACAGAATGAGAGGTCTGCTCTGCCGGAAACATTGCGAAAAAATGTTATGGCCATTTTACCACACCATAGACAACCATTATAAGGCAAAATGTAATCATGCTTTAAGTAGCATGCGCACTTCTCAGACTCATTTCCAAGTATTTTCACGCCAAACTAGGCGGTATTCAAGATTCTGAATCCATTCCAACCATTAGTTTTGCACGAAAAACAGTCCTTGGCCTAAATGTGCTGACCTCATCACATTTGTGATGAGGCCAAGGCAAGTAGTGTTTTTATTGTGCTGCCCCTCTCACTAATTAAGATTGATTGATTAGGTTTGTATCATGTGGCATTCCCACTAAAATAATAAATACAGTATAAAATCAGTATAAATTAAATAAGTCATTCAATGTTTAGAATAATTTATTCAACCACATTGTCAGAGTAAGATCACAGAGGAGTTTCAACTGCAGTACGATTCATTAATGGTGCATAAATAATTATTTTACAGGTGCAGTGGTAGAAAAAGTACTTGCATTTTACTGAATGTTTTCATAATAATAAAGTAACTAGTTACTAAAGTTTTCATAGAATTGTAGTGGAGTAAAAGTGTATATGTGCATGCATTTATATAGTGCTTTTATCCAAAGCGCTTTACGTATAGATTGTGCATTACATTCACACACCGATGGCGGAGGAAACCATGCAAGGCACAAAGCCTGCACATCGGGAGCGATTAGGGGTTCAGAGTCTTGCTCAAGGACACTTCGACTCTAACTCTAGTAGTAAAAAGTTCAGTTCCTTGGATAAAAGTACCTATACATTTAGTTTACACCACTGTAGAGGTGTTCCTTCCTTGTCATGTAGAGAGTGGTGAGGTGAACGCATTTAAAATCACAGCAGAAATTATTAAAATCACGTGCATGTTCACAGCAGAAATGATTAAAATCACGTGACTGTTCACAGCAGAAATTATTCAAGCATATCTGACAGCTATAAGGCCAGGGCTTATAGTTGGTTATAGATTTAAAATAAAACACAATCCACACACGTCGTGTGATTGATTGATTGCTCCCCGGACGACGTATTAGCACATTAATTTTGTGTCGCACTGATAACGGAGGGCTGGGTGTGGTTCCTTAGCTGTCACTTCTGAAGGGCCGCAGGTTGCAGCACCGCAAACACATGTGCCGATTCACTCAAAACACTACAGCCGTGGGTCCCAAAGTGGGCTCCGGGGACCCCCGGGGGTCCTTGAGGGATTTCCATTTTGGTTCCATTTGTACACTCTCAGAGTTAAATTAACATTGGCTTTACAATATAAATTGGGGGTCCCAGAGATAGAAATGCCATTATATTTGGGGTCGGTCTGTAGACTAATATGCATGTCAAACTGGGGGTCCTTTGACTAAGAAAGGAAAGAGCTGGCCGCACAGCTCGTATAGTCACGATGCTAGAAACTTTATTAAACCAACGCTTCGGCAAGCAGGTTGCCTTCTTCAGGGTATGAACTGGGGGTCCTTGGGTTGAGAATCACTGCTATAGAGACGTGAGAAATCTTCTGTTATGGGGGTCCCTGGAACATCTTTTCAAAATGGGGTCCTGTGGGGCTAATTAGTGTCAATGTGGGGGTCCTTGACATGCACTTTACAGAACAGTGTTGATTTCGTCTCACTAAAACCATGACGACCATGACGAAAACTAAATAGAAACTAAGCTATAACTAAAACTATAAGACTAAATGTATTGACAATTTCATCAACAAATAAAAGACTAGACTAAGATGTCAGGGAGGGACTAGTGGACAAGAGATCTAAAAGACCACTCATTTTACGGTTGGTTGGGCTCTGAAAACAGGCGATCTACAAGCTCACAACGCGCGACATGTGAGCTTGTAGATCGGCTGTTTTCAGCATGCAAGTGTTAAACCAGTCATTACGACGCCATCAAGGCACGTACAGCCAAAATAATTTTTTGTCGACAAAATCAACGGTAGAATTAGTCGACTAAACTCTTAGGATATTTAGTCTAAACTAAAACCAGACTAACATGAAAACATTTCAGATGACATTAAAGATGCCTAAAACTAAATGGAAATTTATTCCAAAGACTATGACTAAAACTAATACATTATTATTATGTTGTCTCAATGACTTGTCTTGTCTTACAGACGGAAGCACCATTGCTCTGGAAAGAAATGCACGCTACTGTTCTCGCAGGAAAGACCAGGATAGACCAGTATTTGATGGTATGTAATTTTAATAATAATAATAATTATTATTATTATTATTATTGACACGTTTGACTGTCAAGGTTTCAGCCTCCAGGAAGAAACTCTAAATACAAAGGGAAGACATCATTGCCCATAACAACCACGGGCGAGCGAGGTCGACATATGCCCTACACCTGACTTGTGTCTGAACACAGCTTTGATGGATGTATTCTGCCCCCCCCTTCCCCCCATCAAACAAAATGTTTGGTCAAACCATATGGGCTTCCATTGGAAATGCATTGGAGCGGCCATTATACACAGACACAAGACAGACACAAGACAGGTGTCTTGAATGTGTGAACGCAGCCCAGTAAGACCGGCCGGGCATATGTCGACCCCGCCCGCCCGCTCACCTCCGCCCCACCCCCTCCTGGTGCTGCGGCCATCTTGGATCCTAAACACAATATAAACAATTGGAGAGGGGTGGGGCCGAGGAGGAGTGGTAATATGACAACGGCACAGGTTCATTGGTGACCAGGAGAGATTCTGTTTGAGTCAACTGTGTCTTCTGTTGTTCTGGTCAGTTTCAAATTCCACTCTTGTGCTTTACCTGAAAGAGTAAAACAAGACGGACAGTTCATTTAATGCACATCTTCGCAAGCAATGAGAATTAAAATACACACGCTTTCATGGTTGCTAACAGTCCTAAGAAATATCTTTCCACTTCACTTTAATAGCCTATATATGAACTAGAGAAACTATATGATTGTGCCCATTATATCCATATTCCATCTTTGCCACGGACATACAAAGAAATTAGCCGACAACAATATTACCAGGAACGAATAAAGAGCTGGCCCTGAATGACCATAACAGGTCTGTAAACTCTAACGGTGTACGAATGGAACCAAATGGACCCGTGGTTCCATTTGAACACTCTCAGAGTTAAGGGTATGTCCTTGCAAATAAAACGAAAGGCATATGCTCTAACCACTACACTAGGGTGGCCCCCCTCTAATATTTCTGTAGCCTTAATAGCCTTAATATCAACAACTTCAGATAGAAGGGAGAATCATCTCTGTGCATTAGAACAACTATAGCTCACCTCAGGCTCACTGTCCACTCACGCCTCCTTGTGGATTAAGGGGTGATCGCGGCATGGATGATGAGGGCGCACAGGGGTAGCACAAAAACCGCTGTGGGTTGTTGAGCGCGGACGGCCGCGCCTTTATCTGAAACGATCAGAAACATCACCATTACACCTTTATCTGAAACAGTCAGAAACATCACCATTACACCTTTATCTGAAACAGTCAGAAACATCACCATTACACCTTTATCTGAAACAATCAGAAACATCACCATTACACCTTTATCTGAAACAGTCAGAAACATCACCATTACACCTTTATCTGAAACAGTCAGAAACATCACCATTACACCTTTATCTGAAACAATCAGAAACATCACCATTACACCTTTATCTGAAACGATCAGAAACATCACCATTACACCTTTATCTGAAACAATCAGAAACATCACCATTACACCTTTATCTGAAACGATCAGAAACATCACCATTACACCTTTATCTGAAACAGTCAAAAACATCACCATTACACCTTTATCTGAAACAGTCAGAAACATCACCATTACACCTTTATCTGAAACAATCAGAAACATCACCATTACACCTTTATCTGAAACAATCAGAAACATCACCATTACACCTTTATCTGAAACAATCAGAAACATCACCATTACACCTTTATCTGAAACGATCAGAAACATCACCATTACACCTTTATCTGAAACAATCAGAAACATCACCATTACACCTTTATCTGAAACAGTCAGAAACATCACCATTACACCTTTATCTGAAACAGTCAGAAACATCACCATTACACCTTTATCTGAAACAATCAGAAACATCACCATTACACCTTTATCTGAAACAGTCAGAAACATCACCATTACACCTTTATCTGAAACAATCAGAAACATCACCATTACACCTTTATCTGAAACGATCAGAAACATCACCATTACACCTTTATCTGAAACGATCAGAAACATCACCATTACACCTTTATCTGAAACGATCAGAAACATCACCATTACACCTTTATCTGAAACAATCAGAAACATCACCATTACACCTTTATCTGAAACAGTCAGAAACATCACCATTACACCTTTATCTGAAACGATCAGAAACATCACCATTACACCTTTATCTGAAACAATCAGAAACATCACCATTACACCTTTATCTGAAACAATCAGAAACATCACCATTACACCTTTATCTGAAACAATCGGCTATTTTTATGACGTGTCTGAGCAAATGGACATGCCATGCCATGATGATGTACGATGATAAGAGCACCCCTCACTTCACACGGGTGTGATTTTCTTTTTGACCCATTCTGGACGGGAACCCGTGTTGGTGTTTTAAGCATTATGTTATGCTTTAGCTATTGGAAAAAATAGCAGATCTACAAGCTCATAGTGCGGCACTCGGTGCCACGCTACGAGCTTGTAGATCTGCTATTTTATTTTTTTAAATAATTGAAAATGTGTAAGTGAGACAGTTCCATACACACCTCCCACCACCACGTGTTTTGTGACCTCCGTAGCCTTCTTGGAGACCGTGTTCTGGGCGTGGCAGCTGAGGGCGAACGAGGCCACGTGGTGATGCTCCACCAGGACGTCTATGCGGCTGCCCTTCATCGTCTGTCCGTCCATCGTCCAGGAGTAGCGGCAGGACGGTCGGCATTCGGCCGCGCACGCGAACGTACTCTTTCTCGCCACGCTCACTGAGTCCGGGCCGTCGATGTGGACGCTGGACGGACCAGCTGGAAAAAACACCGTACGGAAGGTAACAACATGTTCAGACCCGCTGGAAAGAAACACCGTACGGAAGGTAACAACATGTCAGACCCGCTGGAAAGAAACACCGTACGGAAGGTACATGTCAGACCCGATACTAACACTATCCCAAACCCTATAACCTGACCTCAGTCTTAAACGGCCACGCATGTGTCTTAACCGGCCACACATGAGTCTTAACCGGCCATGCATGTGTCTGAACCGGCCACGCATGAGTCTTAACCGGCCACGCATGTGTCTTTACCGGCCACGCATGTGTCTTTACCGGCCACGCATGTGTCTTAAAGATATATTTTTTTTGCGGCTTACGCCTTTTATTGATTTTTTTAAGGGACAGATAGTAGGCTGACAGGAAACGGGAGAGAGATGGGGGGATGACATGCGGTAAAGGCCGTGTCGGGTCACGCATGTGTCTTAACCGGCCACGCATGTGTCTTAACCGGCCACACATGAGTCTTAACCGGCCACGCATGAGTCTTAACCGGCCACGCATGAGTCTTAACCGGCTACGCATGTGTCTTAACCGGCCACGCATGTGTCTTAAGTCTTAACCGGCCACGCATGTGTCTTAAGTCTTAACCAGCCACGCATGAGTCTTAACCGGCCACGCATGAGTCTTAACCGGCCACGCATGTGTCTTAACCGGCCACCCATGTGTCTTAAGTCTTAACCAGCCACGCATGGGTCTTAACCGGCCACGCATGAGTCTTAACCGGCCACGCATGTGTCTTAACCGGCCACGCATGTGTCTTAAGTCTTAACCGGCCACGCATGTGTCTTAACCGGCCACGCATGAGTCTTAACTTATTCTGCAGAAAGACCCACTAAGGTGCGATACGCCAGAGAATGGAATGCCAAGCTGATATATAATAACTCAGTTATTTAAGTCATTTCTTACACGTCACGTCCACATTTCTGAGCGAGGTGACAAACAGTCCGGACACGCTGTTGGTGGCCTTGCATATGATGGTCTTGGAGGAGGCCTCCTCCTCCTCGGCTGCCCCCTGGTGGGGAACAATGGCGATGACGTTCCCCTGGCCGCCCAGCCACGGGCCCTTGCGGTCCAGCAGCCAGGAGTAGGTGCAGCCGGGTCGGCAGTGACCGCTGCAGCTGTAGCTGTGGCTGACCCCGGGGTTCATGACCTCTGGACCCGAGATGGTCACGTTGACCGGGCCGGCTGAGAGGGAGAGAGAGAGGGAGGGGGAGGGGGACGGGGAGAGGGAGGGGGAGGGGGAGAAAGAGGGAGAGAGAGAGAGAGACATGGAAACAACATGGTTGTGTTCCTATTCAATCAACACACACACACACAGTCACACACACACCTCACCAGTGTTGTTTTTTACAGCAAATTTATATTTTAGTTCAGTCATAGTCTTTGGACTGAAACTTAATTTAGTTTTAGTCATATTGTCTCGAGGGGGCGGGACTGTGACGCTCTATAGGAGTGGTTGCACCACCCTAGGGTTGCTCCACTCAAAAGAATACATGCGAGTGCCTTTTTTTCTCCACCACTATATAATCTCAATCAGCCACAGCCTTACCCAGCACCTGCAGAGTCTTTGTGGCCGTGCCCGTCGCCCCCGTGTGGCCGTCGTGGGCGGTGCACGTCAGGGCCAGGGTCTCCGCCCACTGGAGCGGCGTGAAGGCCAGGACGTTGCCTTGACCCCGTGACCCCTGGCCGTGACCCCGTGACCCCTGGCCGTCCACGGCCATGGAATACGTGCAGGATCGGGACGGACAGTCGGCGACGCACTGGAAGCTGCAGGGAACGCCCACGGTCACGTAGTCGGGACCCGCTATGTGGATCTCTGTTCCGCCTAGGCCTGACGTCGACATTTAAATAAGAAATGTCTTTTAAATCATGACAGTTTTCTGAAATACCCCATGTTTCTATATCGGTGGTGCTCAACATTTCATGTCAAGGACCCCCAGAAATTATCTGTAATTGGCCGCCGACCCCCATTTGAAAATATGTTCAAATGGGGGTCCTTGACATGAAATATTAAAAAGAAAGTACAGTACAGCTTCCCCCGGAAGCAAAGATTTCAGTTAAAAACGTTTCACTCGGCCCAGGCCGTGGCGTAACGGTCTGGGCACCGGACTGGTAATCCAGTCGCAGTGTGCCACGGGTTCGACTCCCGAACCCGACACGGCCTTTACTGCATGTCATCCCCCCATCTCTCTCCCGTTTCCTGTCAGCCTACTGTCTGTCCCTTCAAAAAATCAATAAAAGGCGTAAGCCGCAAAAAATATCTTAAAAAAAAAAGAAAACGTTTCACTCTGAAAGAATAATATATTCGAAGATCTTCAGCACATTTTCACAATAAAAAAAAATAGCAGATCTTCAAGCTCATAACGCGCCACCAAGTGGCACGAGCCCAATGTGTGTTGGGCTTGTAGATCTGCTATTTTTCAATAGGGGGGACGCCGAGGGGGGACACACAATGTGCCAAAATGTGCTACGCCGACCCTAGGGTGACCAGATGTCCCTCTTTGCGTGGGACAGTCCCTCATTTCCAAGACTTTTCAGGCGTCCCACAAATTGAGACCCTGTCCCACATTGTGACTGGCGGGCAATTGCATCAGTGTTCAAATGCCCTAATAGTTAGTCCCCTAATAGTTGGCCTTCTGTTGTAATTTGTAAAGCTCTCTCATTGTCTCTTCCTGTGTTGTTAAAATAGCATAAAAATAAAGCATGATTTTAAAACAAAATGTGTGACACGAGAGGAGTTTATAAATGATAGCCAATAGGCCTATGGTCGAATATGACATCAAGGCATTTAATGGCAACTCAAGTAGTAAGTTGCTAACCCAGTACTCCAGCTTGTGTGGGACAAGTGGGATGGGGGGACGGGGTCCCCCCCATCCCACTTGTCCCACACAAGCAATACTTCTGTCCCTCAAATTAACAGTTTGGATCTGGTCACCCTAGCCGACCCTCATAATAACAAATGTCTCCGCGGCTCCGCCACGTAATAACGAGCGGCCGTGTGTGTGCGTCCTTTTTCTTTCTCTGCTGTCGGGAAGAAAACGACCTAACTCCAAAATGTTCATTTTTCAGGAAATGAAAAATATACATTTTTAAGGAAATGAAGAAAACAAAAAACAAAGCAATATTAAATATTATGATGAACTTACTGTTCAAATCCCCGTCATCATCTCTTTGATCTTCATCGTGGTCGCTGGGCTCTTCCTCCGAGGCGAGAGCCGTTCCCTGCAGTCCTACATGGGTCGGATAAAAATCACACCTGTGAGAAGTGAGCGCTGCAGGCTGGCTGTCTGGCTGCAGTCATATTTACAGTGCTCGGTGTGAATGAATGGCCCTTTGAGGCTGCTCAACAACAGCGACACTTTAGGTCACCCAGCGGTATTGCAGCTTGTTCGTACGACAGACAGACAGACAGACAGACACGCACATGAGCATGCGCACAAACACACACGCACGCGGCACACACACACACACACACACACACACACACACACACAATATCATTTTTGGGCGTCCTTGACATTGAAATGATCCACTGATATAAGAAACATGAGGTTTTTCAAGAAAACCTTTCAAAAATGTTTTAGAAGACGTGATTTTTGTAGAATCTGCTCTCCTGGTACAGATCAGTCCTAATGGGTTGAATAAACACTTGTATTCACGTGTCGTCAGGAACACTAGAGGCAACAGAATCCACCTGAATATGGGTTTGTATTTACCTGTCGTCAGGAAGACTAGAACCAACAGAATCCACCTGAGGCGTGAACCTGGTCCTCCGTTGTGGTCTGAGCTATACAGGTGCGCTCCATTGTTACAGCGATACATACTGTACATAACAGCGATGGATGGGCACCAGGAAATGGAGAGCAGCGCAGAGCGTACAGTACGTGCATGACTGTTCAGTCAACATACACCGGGCAGGCAGGCAGCTCTTATCAAAGGGAACAGGACTAATGCATATATACAGTGGGGGAGGTTTCGTACTTAACCCATTCTGAACGGGAACCCATTTTGGTGTTGGCATCATGTCATGCTTTAGCTATTGAAAAAATTGCAGATCTACAAGCTCGTAGCGCGACACCGAGTGGCGCGCTACGAGCTTGTAGGTCTGCTATTTTTTGAAAAATCGAAGAACGACTGACATTTTTTTAGAATCTGATCTGATCTCAATCAGAAGAATGTGTAGCTTAGGATGTTGCTATCTTATCTTATGCATATTCTAAAGTGTAAACCTTTTGACTGTGGTATTGCACAGACAATTCTATTCTAGGTCAACCGATAGATACCCATGTAATGCGGATTCTTTAAATAGTGTGTTGTGTGATTTTAAGCACAGCCTTTCTATGTTTGTTCACTTTGTTGTTGCCGTTTGTTTCAAAAACACATTGAGGTGATATCCTATTGCCAAAAAGTCAATAAAACACTGGATTTACACTGAAAAAAAGAATGGGTTAATCAGACCAGTGTGTGTCCAGTGGAAACCTCGTATGGATCTGATCTCAGGTCAGAATGGGTTAAGTAGAAGTATCAATACTGCAATATTATAAACAAGTCAAAAGTCCAGCATTCAGAATTTACCTGAGTAAAAGTACAAAAGTGTACTTAAAAGTGGACCAATTATATGAAGATGGGTTGAAAATTGGTGAAGTGGTCCTTTAATTACATGATCCATACATCTGCTTCTATAGAGGGTATACGCATTCATAAAGTGAATGGCAGATCGAATGGCAAAGTGAATCTAATGTTGTTTGAAGACATTTAATGCAATCAGACAGGACTTTTCTGTGTGGATGTATGGGGCTGTCAAGGCCAGAAAGTTGTGTTTTGCCACTCAGTAGGCGTTCCCGCATAACTTCCTGGTATGATGATGATTAGTGATGCACGATTAATCGGTAGCATAATCGGAATCATCCATAATATCGGTATCGGAACGGTCCCAAAAGAATGACATAATACGGTAATAATCGGTTTTTCACCAGCAAAAAAAAAGTTAAAATTAACTTTTCATTTTCTACATTAAATTTGTGTACTCATCTCGTCATTCAGTTGTGAAAACAGACACTTGTAAAAGAGTATAGGCTATGTATTGATTGATTGATTACTATTAACAGGCTTTAGGGCCAATAAGTCCCTATAGGGCCTATAGGCTTGTTTCCATTGTGGTCCTCTGTATAATATTGGAGTCGGTCAGAATCGTTATCTGCAGAATATGACCCTGCAGATAATCGGAGTTGTGACAAATCATGACAATAGACACAATATTTTGGACCAAACAAATAATTACAAAGAAGATAAACAACAAAAGAAAGTGTTGTAACCTGCCATTTTCTTCTTCTTTCTATGTATTTGTTCGGCCCGAAAAATTGTGTTGTCATGATTTCTCACAACTGGCTTTGTACGAGGCTTAAAATGTCTTTAAATAAATACTTTTACAAATGTAAAAATGAACGGGGAATCATTTCCTGGGCCCTGGTAGGGGGGCGGGACTGCGACACTATATTCACCTCTACGGGTTACCTAACCACACCCAGTTGGTGAATTATAGAATCCTTATCAGAATTAATGACTGAAAGTCAAACACAAGTAGAATGCTGCTCCCACGCCACGAGAGCATTCATTTCACCTTGAAGAGTTTGTGTGCATTATTTTAACCCATTAAGGCTTGATGTCTTCTAAATCCTGACAGTTTTCTGAAATACCTCATGTTTCTGTATCAGTGGTGCTCAATATTTCATGTCAAGGACCCCAAAAATTATATGTAATTGGCCACCGACCCCTCGTCTGAAAATATGTTGTTCCAGGAACCCCTTAGAAGCAAAGATTTGAGTTAAAAACATTCGCTCAGAAAGAATATATATTCAAAGATTTTTTAGCCACATTTTCGCAATTAAAAGAAAATAGCAGACTTACAAGCTCGCTTGTAGATCTGCTATTTTCCAATAGCTAAAATATAACGTAATGTTTAAAACGCCAAAAGTTTACACTTTACTTTGGAAATAAATGTGGACAGTTCTCTCACTATGTAACCACTTAAATCTACCTAGTACTGCACACAGACGCAGAGATACAACATATATATACAATATGCAATGAAAAATAATAAGCGAGCCTCATGACAATTGTACAATTACTTCACATTTATTATCATTTATTGAGCAGGAAATTATGTAACAAACTAAGGGAAAAAGGTGGGGGATATCAGCATTTTGGTAAGAGGCAATGGGCATGTGCAGATGTATCCAGTGTGCGTGCGTGCGTGTGCGTGCGTCCGTGTGTGTATGTGTGTGCGTGCGTGTGTGTGCGTGTGTGCGCGTGTGTGCGTGCGTGCGCGTCGTTAAAGCGGTGTCTCCTTGGAGTCTCTGGCCGGCCTGAAGGTCAGAATCTCGGTGAACGTGTGACCTGTCGGGAAACACAAGCACGTCGTCGTTAAGCCAGAGGGGTGCTTGGGAAACGTAGTCACTTTAACCCATTGAGACCTGAGGGACCAGATTCTACAAAACAGTAGAATAAACCTCGTGTTTCTATGTCAGTGGTTCTCGAACTATTTCATGTCAAGGACCCCAAATATTATATGTATTTGGCTGCGACCCCCCATCTGAAAATATGTTATTCCAGGGCGTTTCCACTGGTCTAGGACCAGGTGGAGTGGTCAGTAACTCAGTGTACTTACGTTTCCACTGGTCCAGGACCAGGTGGAGATGGTCAGTAACTCAGTGTACTTACGTTTCCACTGGTCCAGGACCAGGTGGAGATGGTCAGTAACTCAGTATACTTACGTTTCCACTGGTCCAGGACCAGGTCAGTGTTGTCCATGGAGTGGTCGTACGGCTGGGCGTCGGTCTCCTCCTCCGGCTCTCTGAACTCGCTGAAGAAGGCCATGGTCAGAGCGTCGGCCGCGCTCACCCTCTGCTCCGGGTCCAGCAGCAGCATGTGCTCCAGGACACTGACCGCTGTGGGGAGGAGGGAGGGGGGAGGGCAGAAAGACACGCATTCAGCAAAAACAACATTGGTCTAACGCAGAGGGTTTTATCAACGTTCAACTGTTTCCATGGGCAACTTTGACGATGGAGAGGGTCACTATATTATTAACACATTCACTCCAGAGGGCCACATTGTATATTACTGTCATAGCAAAAATAGCCGATCTACAATTTTTGCTATATTTGAATTGAAATCCTGATAATTTTTTTTGCTATTTTTGAATTGGAATCTTGAAAAGTTACCGTTCTTTTTGTTGAATAGTTATAGTTATGTTAACTTTGTGAACTAAATACAAATACATTGGACATAAAAAAAGACATTAAACATTTTAATACTAGTGATTATCTGAAATCAATAATACATCAGCATTTTTATATTAACCTGCGGGCCGCATTAAGTGAAGGTGGGGGCCTCATGTGGCCCCCGGGCCGCCAGTTGATATTAAACCAATGGCCGCATTAAGTGAAGGTGGGGGCCTCATGTGGCCCCCGGGGCAGCCAGTTGATATTAAATCAATGGCCGCATTAAGTGAAGGTGGGGGCCTCATGTGGCCCCCGGGCCGCCAGTTGCATGGTTGTATGGTTTATAATATGATCTGCATCTCAGCGTACCGTTGGAGCTGGCTTCGGTGAAAATGGTGTGCAGGTCCTTTTTTGGCACTTTGGGTAGACTTCTGATGTAGTGTTTGGCCTGTTTGGAAACAAGACGTTATTAATTATAGACTTCTGATGTAGAGTTTGGCCTGTTTAGAAACAAGACGTTATTAATTATAGACTTCTGATGTAGAGTTTGGCCTGTTTGGAAACAAGACGTTATTAATTATAGACTTCTGATGTAGTGTTTGGCCTGTTTGGAAACAAGACGTTATTAATTATAGACTTCTGATGTAGTGTTTGGCCTGTTTGGAAACAAGACGTTATTAATTATAGACTTCTGATTTTGGCAGATATAGACACAGATCACATAGATGCAGTAACTGACAGATATAGACACAGATCACATAGATTGCAGTAACTCACGTCTTGGCTGTGTAGCTTCAGGATAAAGTCTGCTCCCGGCGTTCCAGTGATCTTCATGATCTCTTTCAGTTGATCTAGATCTGGGAATCGTCTGGGGGTCAAGGGTCAAACTCGGTTCTACTGTATCGATGGCGACCTATAGCTTTTCCTCCCCGCGGTGGGAGGGGCTGGAAGGAGCGCCGCGGCTTGCAATTGGGTGCAAGTTTTAGTCACATTTTAGTCACCTGGAATTATTTAGTGTTAGCCTAGTTTTAGTCGTTTTAGTTCGTCTACATTTGATTTAGTCGACTAAATCTACATTTGATTTAGTCGACTAAATCTACACTTGATTTAGTCGACCACAATTTATTTTGGCGGGCCTTGATGCCGTCGTAATGGCTGATTTTTACACTTGCTGAAAATATGGATACAATAATAAATGCTTAGTTTACAGCGCTATAATTATGGTTTTCAGGCCAATTAAGTGGAAAGACATTTTTGAAAAGGATACGATCGTTTCCTTTGAACAGCGGCTTTCCCAGCAGCATTTCGGCCATGATACATCCCACCGACCAGATATCCACTGCAAAACACACATTATATACATATAGTTAATATACATCCCACCGACCAGATATCCACTGCAAAACACACATTATATACATATAGTTAATATACATCCCACCGACCAGATATCCACTGCAAAACACACATTATATACATATAGTTAATATACATCCCACCGACCAGATATCCACTGCAAAACACACATTATATACATATAGTTAATATACATCCCACCGACCAGATATCCACTGCAAAACACACATTATATACATAGTTAATATACATCCCACCGACCAGATATCCACGGCAAAACACACATTATATACATATAGTTAATATACATCCCACCGACCAGATATCCACTGCAAAACACACATTATATACATAGTTAATATCCAGCCATGATACATCCCACCGACCAGATATCCACATTAAATACATAGTTAATATCGATGACATTTAGCCTCTCAGACCCAAAACCAAAGAATATTTTGTTATAGTTGGATAAGATTTTGTCCAACAATTCCATACACGAACACAGAACAGTAACATGTAGCATGTCACTGGCATTCACTCACTGCCATCTTGTGGCCCACGAGGAGAACTGCGGCTGGCTCACTGACCTGTCTGTGTGTCATATAGGCTAACTGTCTGTGTGTCCTAACTGTCTGTGTGTCCTACCTGTCTGTGTGTCCTACCTGTCTGTGTGTCATATAGGCTAACTGTCTGTGTGTCCTATACCTGTCTGTGTGTCCTATACCTGTCTGCGTGTTCTACCTGTCTGCGTGTCCTACCTGTCTGCGTGTAGTGCATCCAGTTCAGTATGACCTCCGGTGCTCGGTACCAGCGCGTCACAACGTAGCCGGTCATCTCTGCGTCCGTCTGCCGAGCCAGGCCGAAGTCCAGGATCTGAAAACAACACGCAGACAGGTGGTAGTTATCGAGGTGTGTCGGGCGGCCAATCACAGCACACTGACCAGTTAGTGTGTGACCAATCACAGCACGGGGGGTTATACCTTCAGCTCACAGTCTGGGTTCACAGCCAAATTTCCAGGTTTGAGATCCTGTTAGGAAGTAGAGGAGAGAGAGTTGTATGAAGAAAATAACAGATCATTAACCACATGTGTTTACCCTATAAAATAGAAAATAGCTAATGTGGCGTGTTGTTGTGAGCTTGTAGATTGGCTAGTTTCTGAGAGTCTTTGTGAAGATCATAGAGAGTACTTTAGAGTTTGGGGTCCTTTTGCTTTGCTTTGAGGAAGGCATGTTCATGTGCGCGCACGGACGCACGCACGCACTCACACACTAAATGAAGTAGTTTCTGGGGGTGTGTGGGAGACGGGATGAATGGGAGTGGGTGTGAAAAAAGAGCAACGGACCCAACCCCCCAATTCTCACAGTGTCTAAAAGGTCACAGAGGTCACTCACCCTGTGGATGATCCCAGCAGAATGGATGTACTGAAAGAGAGGAGAGGGAGGGGAGGTGGGGGGGGGAGGCAGGGATGGTTAGAGACTTGAAACCAAACTTAATGAAAAGAGAGGCTGGCAGAACATTCACTAAAACACCCTGGACAACGCTCCACACGTCCCAGACTCTTCTCTCTTCTCTAAAACACCCTGGACAACGCTCCACACGTCCCAGACTCTTCTCTCTTCTCTAAAACACCCTGGACAACGCTCCACACGTCCCAGACTCTTCTCTCTTCTCTAAAACACCCTGGACAACGCTCCACACGTCCCAGACTCTTCTCCCTTCTCTAAAACACCCTGGGCAACGCTCCACACGTCCCAGACTCTCCTCCCTTCTCTAAAACACCCTGGACAACGCTCCACACGTCCCAGACTCTTCTCCCTTCTCTAAAACACCCTGGACAATGCTCCACACGTCCCAGACTCTTCTCCCTTCTCTAAAACACCCTGGGCAACGCTCCACACGTCCCAGACTCTCCTCCCTTCTCTAAAACACCCTGGACAACGCTCCACACGTCCCAGACTCTTCTCCCTTCTCTAAAACACCCTGGACAACGCTCCACACGTCCCAGACAGTAGACTCTTCTCCCTTCTCTAAAACACCCTGGACAACGCTCCACACGTCTCTCTCACTCTTGTGTGCACACTCGCGTGCGTGTGTGCGGGTGTATGTGTGTGTGTGTGTGTGTGTGTGTGTGTGTGTGCACTGTTCTTTTGGGCATGTGGACTAGAGGCACAGCGCAGACAGCAGCACAAAATTCATCCGACCTCCATTTACAAGTTTATCGACATGAAGAAAGTTCCAACTCCCTCCAGCGGGGACGCTGCGTCGTTGAAAACAAGCGCTTCCAAACTCTGACACTTAAGAATCACCTGCATGCAATGTGTTGACACAGGAAATAGCTCATAACAACATGTCTACGGTGGACTTTCATGAAACAAACATCTTGCAGAGAGAAAGAGGATAATTAAAGCCTTCCGTACAGCTGCAATGTTTGGTGAGTTTAACGTCATTTAATAGGATGAGAATAGGACTGTTCTGTTTGGTATGTATGGGCTGTCAAGGCCAGAAAGCTTTTTTTAATTTATTTTCCACTCAGGCGTTCCTGCATGACCACCCTGTGCGATGGTGTCACAGATGTGGTGTGCAGAGCCTGAGACCTGCTGGTTTAGAGTGGCCTACTGTGTGTAGAGGCCCTTCTTAGCGTTTGTTGACTGGTTTGGTTCATGTCATTTAAGCTTCTTTCTTGTAAGGGTTCATTTGGTTCTAAAGGTTAGCTGGAGCACTCGATCGTCCACACAGGTGATTTGCATGTGCATACAGGTGACAGTTAATTGGCCACTCGGTCGTCTTTCATTGTTAGGCAAGAAGCCACAATGACCTCCACCTATACTTACATTACAATGACCTCCACCTATACTTACATTACAATGACCTCCACCTGTACTTACATTACAAAGGAGTGTCAGTGACTACTATAGTCTGCTGGAGGGGGTACTATTGTGCTATGGAGATATTTGAGAGGGGGCACTATACTACTTAGCCGCAATTTGCAACACTAGATTTCTTTTTATAATGGGTTGAATCTAGAGTTGCCATCCAATGTTGTTGTAGTGCAAGCTTGAATTATCCTCTTTCAATCTGCATGGATTGAAATGGGCTGAAAAACACTGCTTGGCCTAAATTCGGCCATAGCCACTTGCCCAACTGTGCTGACCTCATCACATTATTTTTTGTTCTGACCTCATCACATTTGTGACGACGGCTATGGCCGTTTTTTTTTTGCCCAAGGAGTGTTTTTTGTGCTAAACGAATGCTTGGAATGGATTCAGAACTAGAAAAAGTGCCCTTCCGGGCACAGGTCTCCACCAGGTTATCCACAGATCCGTGCAGTTAGAGGTAAAAACACTTTTTGGCCAGTTATAGCGCCACCTTGAGGCTGAGTTGAAATTGTTCATGTGGCATTTCGTCCTCGGCCTAGTGGGAATGTGGGTGCACAATTTCACGGAAATCACACGATGTGTTCATGATTTGCAGCATTTTGTTTGAAACTGAGCACTCCTGTGAACTTTGGAAGCCAATCTTAACCAATCAGGATGGAGTCTGATAAATCTGAAAGACCCGTTTCGTTGAATGGCTCTAGAGAGACTGTGTACCAATTTGCGTGATGTTTGGACAAAATCTGTAGGTGTACTGTGCAAAAACTTGTTTTGCACAAAGCGGCCTCCTGGTGGCGCTATAACAGGCCGTTCTGGAAAGTTTGGGGCAGAGGTTCATGGTTGGCATCCAGGGAGTGTGTGTGCAAAATATGGCATCGACCGGGTTAACGGTGGCTGTTTTGCACAAAGCGGCCTCCTGGTGGCGCTATAACAGGCCGTTCTGGAAAGTTTGGGGCAGAGGTTCATGGTTGGCATCCAGGGAGTGTGTGTGCAAAATATGGCATCGACCGGGTTAACGGTGGCCGAGATTAGCTGTTCACGGACACACGGACGGACGGACACACAAACGGACGGACGGAGTGCAAAACATACTCTCCCCACATGCCTTCGGCCTGGTGGAGACAATTATGAAAACCCCCTGGTTTGACATGTCACATGCTACTTAAAGCATAATGAAATTTGGAAAATGTGAAAATGTTGTCTAATGGTGTGGTATACAAAAATGGCCATAACTTTGTTTCGCAATGTTTCCGGCAGAGCAGACCTCTCATTCTGTGGACCTTTTAATGACCAAATGAATAGAAAAAATATACTAATTTTAAAAGTACGGCATGACAACACAGGTCCTCTCAGATGTTGGGTGACTGGCTCCCAACATCTGGCTCCATGTGCGAAGCGCTGTCAACGGCGTTGCTGTTAAGTATTTTTAGTCTATTTTTGAAGTTTTGACATTCTCTGAAATTCTCTCTTCCTCACTTCCCATGTCCCGCATCCCGATTGGCTAGCTTGCTGTATCTGGGTGAGAGAAATGCCTAAAGTATATGGGTCAGCAAAGGACAGACAGACAGACAGACAGACAGACAGACAGACAGACAGACAGACAGCTCATCTCAAGGTCTCTCTTCCACATAGAGAAACGTTGTGGAACACGCTGTGCCTGTGATTGTGGTACACTCCAAACATGGATAAAACGTGTGTGATAACAAGAGACGAGTGCTTCACAAACCCCTTTTAACGACAAGGCAAGCCCCTTTTTAGGGCTGAGACCGATTTTAAAAAATGTCCTAAAAAAATTCTGGGAAAAAAACCTTTTTATAATGTCAGTGGTGCTCAACCTTTTTCATGTCAAGGACCCCTAGAATTATCTGTATTTGGCTGCGGACCCACATCTGAAAATATGTTGTTCCAGCTAGGAACCCCCCCCCCCAGAAGCAAAGATTTGAGTCAAAAACGTTGGCTCTGAAAGAATATATATTGAAAGATTTGGGTCACATTCTCATGATTTTTCAAAAATAGCAGATGCAATGTCCGTGTCTACCTATGTCTCATGTGTGAGCACGAGTATATGACTTTTTAGTACCAGTAGGGGGCGCCAGAAACAGAGAGAGGGATAGTGGCTGCTCTGTTGCCTGCTAATGAGAGAGACAGAGAGAGAGAGAGAGAGAGAGAGAGAGCTGGGGAGGTAGTTCTACGAGCTTGTATTTTCACATTGGGGTCCGTGGCCAATTACAGATAATTTACTGATATACAACGTAGTAACCGGTGTTTTTTCCCCAGAAAACTGTCAGGATTTAGAAGACATTTGTAGAATCGCAACCTCATATCAGTCTTAACCGGCCACGTAAGTCCCCTAACCTCATATCAGTCTTAACCGGCCACGTAAGTCCCTTAACCTCATATCAGTCTTAACCGGCCACGTGAGTCCCATGAGTTGTTGTCATGATTTGTCACGACAAGAGTTGGCTTTGTCCGCGGCGTAAACGTCTTTAAATAAATACTTTCTGAAAAGTCTATGAGGAAAATGAACGGGGATTTCTTTTCCGGGTCTCTCGAGGGGGCGGGACTGCGACGCTCTATACTGGAGCATCGAAGGCTGAGATCAGATGTCATTTTGACCCTTTTCAATGCCTTGGAAAACGGGTGAAGCTGTAATGGATGTACATGTATACCTTGAGTCCTTTGAGCATCTGGTAGACCAGGAACTGCACGCGGTCCTCTGACAACCTCTCCATCTTCATCAGTTTGCCCAGGTCTGTCCCCATGTACGGCATGACCAGGTAGCTGCATGGGGAGAGAAACGTTTTGAATGATTTTAATGTCGTGTGGCAAAAAATTACATTTTGACAAAAATGTAACCAACAACAACAAGAACAACATCACGTGTGTGAGTCTCTGTATAATATTATATAATTCATTATGCGGGAACAGGACGGCAACACTTACAAGTTGTGAAATCGGTCCAGCGATATCTCTGAGGTGAACACGTCCAGTAGACCAATCACCTGGCCAACGGGAGAAATGGTACGGTCACATGAGACATGCATACAACTCTTAACCCATTTTGGCCTTCTAAATCCTCAAGTTTTCTGAAATAAATATTTTCACGATTTTTCAAAAATAGCAGACCTACAAGCTCGTAGCAAATAGCAGATCTACAAGCTCATAGCGCGCCACCGAGTGGCGCGCTATGAGCTTGTAGATCTGCTATTTTTCAATAGCTAAATTATAACATGTTTAAAACACCAAAAGGGGTCCCCGCCCGAATAAGGACCACTGCAACACTTTTCAACCCATCTTCATATACAGTAACTGCATGGTCCTCACTAATGTTCATGATTTCCTACTCGGTCTGTGTGTTTCATATGAGGGCTGTGGGCAGTTCAGAAACCAGTCTGTGTCTCATAGGAGGGCTGTGGGCAGTTCAGAAACCAGTCTGTGTCTCATTGGAGGGCTGTGGGCAGTTCAGAAACCAGTCTGTGTCTCATTGGAGGGCTATGGGCAGTTCAGAAACCAGTCTGTGTCTCATAGGAGGGCTGTGGGACTCACGTTTTCAGCTCTCTCTAAGACCGTTTGGCGAACAGTTTAAACTCACGTTTTCACCTACGTGTAAACCCGTTTGGCGAACAGTTTAAACACACGTTTTCAGCTCTCTCTAAGACCGTTTGGCGAACAGTCTGAACTCACGTTTTCAGCTCTCTCTAAGACCGTTTGGCGAACAGTCTGAACTCACGTTTTCACCTACGTGTAAACCCGTTTGGCGAACAGTTTAAACACACGTTTTCAGCTCTCTCTAAGCCCGTTTGGCGAACAGTCTGAACTCACGTTTTCAGCTCTCTCTAAGCCCGTTTGGCAAACAGTTTAAACACACGTTTTCAGCTCTCTCTAAGCCCGTTTGGCGAACAGTTTAAACTCACGTTTTCACCTACGTGTAAACCCGTTTGGCGAACAGTTTAAACACACGTTTTCAGCTCTCTCTAAGCCCGTTTGGCGAACAGTCTGAACTCACGTTTTCAGCTCTCTCTAAGCCCGTTTGGCGAACAGTCTGAACTCACGTTTTCGTGCTTCATGTGTTTGAGCAGACGCAGCTCTCGGTAAGCCCGCTTGGCGAACAGTTTGGACTGGAACGGCCGGTGGAGTTTCTTGATGGCGACCTGAGTGCCCGTCCGCCGGTCCAACGCTGAACTGAAACCAGAGAGGATCGTTATGGAGATTAACTTTAATTGATTGATTCAATACTTTATTAACAGTTTATTAACAACAACAACAAAGCACAGGAAAGTACAGTTAATTCAACAAACCCTGTGTGTGTGTGTGTGTGTGTGTGTGCGTGTAACTTTTAGTTACTTTGATGATTATTAAAAAACATACAAAAATTCTACATGAAGCTATTTTACTTTTGGTATATTTTAAGTACATTTTGATACCGACACCTTTGTAGTTTTACTAGAGTACATTTAGAATTTAGAGAGTATTTCTACATTTCAGTATTGATACTTTTACTCCAAGTAAACCATGTGAGGATCAAGTACTTTTACTCAGGCTCTTTACAGCAGTGGTTCCCAAACTTCTTCACGTCAAGGACCCCCGAATTGACACTCATTAGCCCCAAGGACCCCCATTTAATGGCATTTCTATCTCTGGTATACCCCCCCAATTTATATTGTAAAAGCAATGTTAATTTAACTCTGAGAGTGTACAAATGGGACCATTGGTTCCATTTGTACACTCTCAGAGTTACAGACTCATAAGGGTCCATTTGGTTCCTATAAGTATCATTTAGCTGGGGACCCCCTGGAACTCCCTCAAGGACCCCTCTTTGGGAACCACTGATTCAGAGTTCAGACTGCTAGCTAGACAATGAATGAAGACCTCAGTGCAGGGGGGGGGGGGGGGTCTTTGTTTACACTTTTCTCTCTCTCTCTCCACACAATCACATCACAAATCACAGCCAACTATTGTAGGTCTGAGAGAGAGAAAGAGAGAGGTTTTGGAAACTATAGGATGTCTTTAAAAAAAGTTTATTTTCTGAGTGATGATATATTCTATGTTTTTCCCCCGAACAAACAAAAAAATAAAACAATAACACGTATATAAACACTATTTATAAAACAAAACACCGCCGGGCAATTATCTGTCTTTTAGACAGGCTATAAACACAGAAACGGTCGTTTTATTGGGTCTTATAATTGTGGTTTTCGCTTATTTCTTTAGTGCAGTGGTCCTCAATGATCGAAAAGTTGGTAACCAAATGGACCCTTTATTAGATCTTTAACTCTCGAGAGCGTATAAAGAAACCAAATGTATCCGTTACACTCTCAAGAGTTAAATTACTGTTAAACATCTGGATTTTACTTCATTTATAAAAAAGCGTTTTGCCTGTTATCTCTCCTATAATGGTACCAACAATGGTACCGACAAAATCTTATCCTATAATCCAACGATAACAAACAAAACTTTTGGGTCTGAGAGGCTACGTGGCTTTAAAAAAAAATCCCGAATGAATAACGGACCAATTGATATTACGAAAACGGGTTGGAAAACAACCCACTTTAATCCTACAATCAAAGAAAGCATTGTGTGTAGTCTCTATTTAAAGTTTTCCATGAACTCAGTGACTGCAGTAAACTCACCACACCGTTCCGTACGCTCCGGTTCCGATCTGCCTCAAGTCCCGGTACCGGTCCGGGACCTCCCACACCGTCCGGTTCACCTCCTGCCGGTAGAAACCCGTCCGGGACTTTAAAGTGTTGTTATTGCTGCTGCTGGACATGACGATATCTGATCGATCAATAGGCCTACTGCTGCTGATCGACCGGATCGATGCTGGGCTGGAGGCTGGAGGGGGTTGTCTTTCTTCTTTGAATTCGCTCCCTCTGAGGTCCAAAACTTTAACCAAATGGACCCATTAAAGCCCGCAGGGAACGGAGGCTATATTTACAACAGCGGTTCTTCCTCAGCTGGTTCCCAATTCAACTTTTTTATAGCCACAAAAAGAGAGACATTTGGTGTGTTCTATTATTCCCGCATGAAGTTAAAATAGCAGATCAGATCTACAAACTCTGCAGTCGTGCAGTCACAACGCGTCGCTGTGTGTCCTCCAGTCGTGTGTGTGTGTGTGTGTGTGTGTGTGGGTGTGTGTGTGTGTGTGTGTGTGACAGTGTGTGAGAGAGAGAAAGAGAGTTGATTAAAATGCTAAAATGCGCAGTGCGTCCTCTAGTGTGACTGTCCTGTCCTGTCCGGTCGGATGGCACCCAGGAGAGATAAAAGCAGGAGGAGGCCACTTAATTCAGGACAGGACAGCCCATAATATACATACATACATACCCCCCCCCCCCCAAACCCCCCTCTGTGTGTCCCAAAAACAGCCTTCTCTACTGGGACCCTCCCAGGCTTGCGTGGGCATTGTTGATGGGCGTGTCCTCCTTTTGACGTCACCAGTGGTGGAAAAATTGGGCAAATACTCCAAAACCATTGATGATAACTCTTGTTCATTTTGTGCTCAAGTAGCAGAAACGCCCCCCTCCCATTAATTGCCAGATACATTTTGGACTGATGTACAAACAACAATCCCACTATTTTTTATTCCTGTGAATTTTATCTACTCTAAAAGATATAATGTGCTATTATACAGGAATCCAGAAGATGGTGCTCTTGGAACTTTTTAAATTTGTTATTATTATTCTACACGCTAAATTCTACACGCTAGAATTTAGCGTATCTCTGTCTGTATTATGTTCTGTAGATTTTTTATTAAATGTACCTTACCCCTATAGGTCTGCAGATACATTAATGAAATTATTTGTGTTCTGAAATAGGTAAAGGGATGTAGTTGTCTGTAGCCTATGTATGCACTAAATAAATGGGTCAAAGTCAGTGACATGAAACATGAAACATGTGAGAAACAAATGTGAAAAGAAAATGTATTTGTAACAAGGATTTGTACATGCGCTTGCCTCGATAAAGTAAATTGTCTATCATATTTCTTCTCAAAATAATGTAAGTAAAGTAAGTAAGTAAATACAAAATATTCACATTTCTTACATAAGTAAAAGTATATCATGGCCTACTGCAACATAGAAATACTCTGTTACAAGGACCACTTCACCACTTTTGAACTTATTATCTTCATATAATTGGTCCTCACTAATGTTCAAATACCATTAGATTTGTATTAGCCTATATCGTGAGATCGATGGCTTCCATTATCGCATTGCAATTTTTCACAAATACTACGCCTGCCGTTTATATTAGCTTGAATTCACCATCGATGATGTCACTGCATGGTGGACTGGTTTCTGAACTGCCCACAGCCCTCCTATGAGACACAGACTGGTTTCTGAACTGCCCACAGCCCTCCTATGAGACACAGACTGGTTTCTGAACTGCCCACAGCCCTCCTATGAGACACAGACTGGTTTCTGAACTGCCCACAGCCCTCCTATGAGACACAGACTGGTTTCTGAACTGCCCACAGCCCGCCTATGAGACACAGACTGGTTTCTGAACTGCCCACAGCCCTCCTATGAGACACAGACTGGTTTCTGAACTGCCCACAGCCCTCCTATGAGACACAGACTGGTTTCTGAACTGCCCACAGCCCTCCTATGAGACACAGACTGGTTTCTGAACTTCCCACAGCCCGCCTATGAGACACAGACTGGTTTCTGAACTGCCCACAGCCCTCCTATGGGACACAGACTGGTTTCTGAACTGCCCACAGCACAGACTGGTTTCTGAACTGCCCACAGCCCTCCTATGAGACACAAACTGGTTTCTGAACTGCCCACAGCCCTCCTATGAGACACAGACTGGTTTCTGAACTGCCCACAGCCCTCCTATGAGACACAGACTGTTTTCTGAACCGCCCACAGCCCTCCTATGAGACACAGACTGGTTTCTGAACCGCCCACAGCACTCCTATGAGACGCAGACTGGTTTCTGAACTGCCCACAGCCCTCCTATGAGACACAGACTGGTTTCTGAACCGCACACAGCCCTCCTATGAGACACAGACTGGTTTCTGAACCGCCCACAGCCCTCCTATGAGACACAGACTGGTTTCTGAACTGCCCACAGCCCTCCTATGAGACACAGACTGGTTTCTGAACTGCCCACAGCCCTCCTATGAGACACAGACTGGTTTCTGAACTGCCCACAGCCCTCCTATGGGACACAGACTGGTTTCTGAACTGCCCACAGCACAGACTGGTTTCTGAACTGCCCACAGCCCTCCTATGAGACACAGACTGGTTTCTGAACTGCCCACAGCCCTCCTATGAGACACAGACTGGTTTCTGAACTGCCCACAGCCCAAAAATCTTGGTATTATCATGAACATTAGTGAGGAGGACATGAAGATATAGGTTTAAAAGTGGTCCATTTCAAGTTTTCAAATGTAGGCTATAAAAATATTTTTTGAAAATAGCAGATCCTCAAGCTCACAATGCGTGGCTTTGCATTGCACCAACCTTTAAAGTTTATAGCACTGACGTAATGTGTTTTGTAATAATAATCCAAATCTATACAAAGTTTACTATAACAAAAAACATTGCATGGATGCACCTGGGACGTATCCTCAGTGATGTATCCCAAGGTCATCGGGGTTTCGGGTCTCTCAACATCATACCCCTCACTCAGGTGACCCAGCCGGGAGTGATCAAGTCCCGACTTACGTCCCAGTAGCTACCCTCAATCAGAACCAGGGGCACACAATCCGTTGGGACTACTCCAGAACTACTCTGCCAGGGCTGGGAGGTACACTTCTGGCACATGGAGGGACTAGGCTCTGTGGGTTGTCTCCTGTCCAGGCCCCTCCTACGTCTCACCAGGTCCACTCCTGCTCTCACCAGAGCGTGGACCTGTGCGTTGCACCAGAGTCCCAGCACCACACAGTTCATTCAGGAGTGGTGGGCAATGGTTCCGCAGGGTCATGATGCTGCGCTTCCGCTTGCTGCTTGCATGGCCCTCCTAAAGGCCTCACCGAGGGTTGTTGGGCTTCCTCCTCACGGAGGACACAGGCTGGGGCGCTAACCCATACTGCTCACCCGGTTGCCGTCTAAAATATCTAAAACCACATTTTATTACCCACATAAAACCCCCAGGAAAGTGTTTCTTGTCTCCCAAACATCATTACTGAACCTTTAGTGGCCCTTTAAGTACAAATTCAAATACACACACACGAAACGCACACACAGATAGACAGTCAGACACACTCGAATTTCATGTTTGATATATTGAGCTCAGTTTTCATACAAATTGTGTGATATTAATCACTTGATCAGGAAATTACTTGAAAATTAAGCTATACCGTTAAAAACACACTCCGACAGAGTACACTTTTACTGTTTATTTTGTGCAGCCATACAATGTTGTTTTAGCCATACAATAAATGAATAAGCATTTCAATACCAAAGTGGTAACAATTCACTTCAGTGTTGGAAGCATACGTAAGTACGTATACGTACGTACGTACATACATACATACATACATACATACATACATACATACATACATACATACATACATACATACATACATACATACGGCTGAGGTTAAAATACATGCCACCCTGTAATCAAAAAGACACACATCATCTCACTCTTTACAGACATAGTTGTATACATTCGCTGTGCAGTTTATAAATCCATCACATTTACAACATGAACATTTGCATATCATAGTAACACACTAACATTAAAAAAAACGCTCCTGTCCTGACCAGTGTTGTTTTCGTCGACTATGACAAAAAATGTTCGTCGACTACATGACTAAAACTAAGACTAAATATATTGACAATTTTGTCAACAAATACAAACTAAACTAAAATGTCAGGAAGGGACTAGTGGACAAGAGATCCAGTATAAGTCATTTTACACTTGGTTGCATGCTGAAAATAGCTGATCTACAAGCTCACAACGCGTCGCAGCTGCTATTTTCAGCAAGTGTCATTAAGGCGGCGCCAAGGCCCCGCCAAAATACATTTTAGTCGACTAAATCAACTGTAGATTTAGTCGACTAAAATCTTATGATATTTAGTCGACTAAAACTAGACTAAACACTAAAACATTCCAGGTGACTAAAATGTGACTAAAACTAAATGAAAGCTATTCAAGAGACTATGACTAAAACTAAAATAAAAATGTGCCGCCAAAAACAACACTGCTCCGGACGTATACCGCAACTGACAGACTTTTTGGACCTTTCTTATGTGTGTGTGTGTGTGTGCGGCTGTGCGCGTGCGTGCGTGCGTGCGAGCGTGCGTGCGTGCGAGCGTGCGTGCGTACATGTGTGCAGTTATAAAACATTTAAAAATTGTTCAACTAGCCGATACATCGACACGTGAGCTTTAGATAGGCTATAATTTGAACTATTTTTAAATGTTTTAAAATATAGTAAAAGGCAAATAAGTTCAGGTTTAAGGAGGGGCTGGATAAACGATCACTGAGCCAGTGTAACATCAGTCATGACGAGTCGACGGCAGCAAAGGCCCGCCAGACCCAAAAGACAGATTTGGACATTCGTCCGCGAGACCCAAACTAGTGAACAATAGCACATCTACAAGCGCGACAACGCAGCGCTTTGGAGTCTTCGACCACGTTGCGAGCTTGCAGATCGGCTATTTTCACTACTTTTCACAGTTTTAGTATGGATGGAATTTCTTATACAGTAGGTCTCGTTTCATGACCAACAAAACATTGGTCCGTGACCCACAAATGGGTCCCGAGCCAGTGTTTGTGAACCGGTGCTTTAACCCATTTAAAACCTGACACTAGATTCTAGTGTCAGGACTTCTGAAAAACCCTATGTTTCTATGTCAGCGGTGCTCAAACTATTTCATGTCAAGGAGACCCAGAATTATCTGTATTTTGCTGCGGACCTCCATCTGAAAATATGTTGTTCCAGTGACCCCCCCAGGAAGTAGAGATTTGAGTTAAACATGTTCAGAATATATATTCTAAGGGCCGATTCATACTCCTATTTTACCGCTGTTTCGGCGCTGTAGTGCCGAAATTATTTCGTCTCGTCAGAAACTTTCAGTAGCACCGAAGAGACGACTTTAGGACGGTACCCGACCCCCCGCACCTCAAATGACCTCACATTGTATAGGCTCTACAGCGCCGAACCGACTTTTATTCGGCTCTAAAATAGGAGTATGAATCGGCCCTAAGATTTGCGTCACATGTTCAAAAATAGCAGATCTACAAGCTATGAGCTTGTAGATCTGGGGGGGGGGGGGGCAATTCTCCTGAACGCTGCCTCGGGTATGGCATGGAAAGGAATTAAGGAGGGCATTTGCATTTCTTTCACATGTTATGCTAAATGCTGCATTCATGGCAGGGTTTTATTTTTTTACAGAAGGGTTAAAGGGCAGCTATAGGGGCTCCAAGCCCCCTTTGATGTCTATGTGTGCACGTGCCTGTGCACAGCACACACACAGCGCAGTGCTGTCTAAAGCTATAGGTTTTTAGTGAAGAAAAGACTCGTCAAATCTAGGCGTCATGTGTGGAGATAGGAATTATTTGTCATTGTGAAGAAGAACGTTTTTTCTGTTTGTTTGACCACCCCCCCCCCCCCCCCCCACACACACACACACACACACAAAGATCAAATATAAAATTAAAAAAATAACATTCTCGCCTCGTTTCACCGTCGATCATAAAGCTGTCTTTACGACAATACCGCGGCAGGTGCAATAAGCAGTCTTAAAGGACCACTTCAAACACTTTTCAACCTATCTTCATATAATTGGTCCTCACTAATGATCATGGTAAAATAGCACTATTTTTCTTCTCCTACTCGGTCTGTGTCTCATAGGAGGGCTGTGGTTTTCTGAACTGCCCACAGCCCTCCCATGAGACACAGACTGGTTTCTGAACTGCCCACAGCCCTCCCATGAGACACAGACTGGTTTGTGAACTATGCCCACAGCCCTCCCATGAGACGCAGACTGGTTTCTGAACTGCCCACATCCCTCCTATGAGACACAGATTGGTTTCTGAACTGCCCACAGCCCTCCTATGAGACACAGACTGGTTTCTGAACTGCCCACAGCCCTCCTATGAGACATTTTATCATGAACATTAGTGAGGACCAATTATATGAAGATATATGTTGAAAAGTGGCGAAGTGGTCCTTTTAACGGATTAAGTACGGTGGTACATCAGTAACATACTGCGTGATAAAAACACACACGGCCGTCATGCAAGACTGGGCAGGCTAACTATGCTAACGTGTATCTGCTAACCAAGTAGAGGTTTGTGACGTGAACGTTATTGTCGCTGACATATAAATCTATATACAGTATTTAAAAAAAAAACAATCCATTGTATTGTAACGACTGCTTATACATGCCATCTGTGTGGACTATCTGGGACTGGGCTAGGGGGTTTTGTGTTTAAAGCTTTGGGAGGTTTCTGTATAGCTTATTAGTTTCTTTGTAAGGTTATTATTAGTTTATTTGTAAAGTTATTGTTTTTGAGTGGTGCAACCACTCCTACAACCAGCAATGTCTGTGTAACCCACCCGCCTATGTGTATCTGAGCACCAGTATATGACTATTAGTACCAGTAGGGGCGCTGTGCCAGAAACAGAGAGAGAGATAGTGCTGCTCTGTTGCCTGCTAATGAGAGAGAGAGAGAGAGAGAGAGAGAGAGAGAGAGAGAGGAGGAGGGGAGTTGCATCACTCAGTTCACACGGGTGTGATTGTTTTTGTAAGGGTCAAGTACAGAGAATCATTGCAGTTGCAGAAGCTGTGTGTGTGTGTGTGTGTGTGTGTGTGTGTGTGTGTGTGTGTGTAATAATGATGGCTGTTCTTCTTTCTTTCTCTCTCACACGAGGCCGGCTCGAGGCGCAGGCCAAACAGTTACTCGTCTAGGGCGCCAGGTCGGCTAGGGGAGCGCTGTGTAGCAAAAGAATAAACAAAAAAAATAAACAAAACCTCCAAAATAGCCCCAAAAACGGCACAGAAACCTGAACCCATGCATACACAAGGCTGTTCCCAGCGACGGGATACGGTTGTTCTGCCACCCAGAGCGACGGGATACGGTTGTCTGAACACCCAGAGCGACGGGATACGGTTGTCTGAACACCCAGAGCGACGGGATACGGTTGTCTGAACACCCAGAGCGACGGGATACGGTTGTCTGAACACCCAGAGCGACGGGATACGGTTGTCTGAACACCCAGAGCGACGGGCCGGCTCCCAAACGTTTTAGCCCAGGGGGTGTCCACACTTTTTGGACTTGAGAGCTACTTTCAAAATGACCATCAGCTCAACAAGATCTTCTACCCCACCGAAAACATTATAATACCATTGTTGAAAATGGCTTTGGATTATAGCGGTGCTGGCATTACATTTAAAACACAAATGCACTTGGAATGGGGAAAGGGGGGGGGGGGGGGTGGAATATGTTATGAGTTTCTTTTGTATTTCATTTGTAATCTACCAGCATTTGTGCGCAGCAACACTCTTGAAAACAAAGTAGTGCATTATGGATTTGAGCTGACAGGCCCTTTTTTATGTCAGTCAAGTCAACTAATTAATTCAAGTGGCAGATGCCAAAAAATGTTTTTATATTTAAATTAAATATTCTTTAGGGGCATGTCATGTGACATCTACCTGCACAGCTTTTGTGATCTACTGGTGGATGGTGATCTACCTTTTGGGCACCCCTGTTTTAGCCCGTACGTGGTCCCAAAGAGAGATTAGACGTTTGGCCCCGGGGGCGGGAACCCGACCCATGCAGTGACAATAGTAGATCTACACATTACTGTAAGCTCACAGCGCCAACGTGAACTTCTTAAAACACTGGTTTACTTTTATTTCTTCATGGAAATTATTGGGAGGCGGGGGGGGGGGAAGATAATTGAATTCGGGTTTTCTTTAATTCATGAACGTCGCAGCGTCTGCACGTCGCAGCGTCTGCACGTCGCAGCGGCTGCACGTCGCAGCGGCTGCAGGTCGCAGCGGCTGCAGGTCGCAGACGCTGCGGCGTGTTGTAAGCTTGTAGATAGAGCCTATGTTTTGGTGCAGGACACACTTCTATGGAAGACATTAACCCATTCTGACCTGTGATCAGATTCTAAAATGTCTTTTTTGAAAATGACATTTTTCTGAAAAAGCTATATTTCTTCAATTTTTCAAAAATAGCAGACCTACAAGCTCATAGCGCGCCACTCGGTGGCGCGCTACGAGCTTGTAGATCTGCTATTTTTCAATAGCTAAAGCATAACATAATGCTAACACCAAAAGGGGTTCCCGCCCCAAAATGGATTAATGATTCTATGGAATCCAAAGTGACTGAGACCAGTCGTGGCGACTGAGAACTTTAACCTGTTGTACCGTGGAGCCTGACACGATGTGTAAAGCCCCCTAACCACACCAAAGGTCAAAGGTCACATTGGAAAGCCCTATAACCACGCCAACGGGTCAAGGCGCTTTGGCGTTGTTCCTGCGGTGTGATATGTCCTTTCATGACAACGAGAGACCCGGAAAATAAATACTTTCTAAAAAGTATTTATTTAAAGACGTTTATACGACGCGGACAAAGCCAACTGGAGTTGTGACAAATTATGACGATAAACACAATGTTTTTGGCCGATCAAATAATTAGAAAGAAGAAAAAGTGCCCTTCTGGGCACAGGTCTCCACCAGGAGGATAGGAGTGTGTGTGATGTTTGGCAAAAGGTTTAGGAGTAATATAAACATGTTTTGTTTGTTTTTTGCAACAACTTTGTTTATTTAGTTGAGGAATAGCGCCACCATGAGGCTGATTTGGAAAATAAATTGTGGCATGGCGTCCTTGGCCTAGTGGAAATGTGCGTTTGTGATTTGTGGCATTTTGTTCTAAACGGACCAATCATGTGAGCTTTGGCAGCCAATATTAGCCAATCAGGATGGAAGATGGGAAATGGTGCAGATCCGTGTTGATCACATGACTATGGAGATTGTGTATACCGAATTGTGTGATGTATGGATACAATGTGTACGAGTAATCTACAGAAATGTGTTTGGCCTAAATCAGTCTCATGGTGGCGCTATAACAGGCTGTTGAATAATATTTGGGGCAGAGGTTCGTCGTTGGCATCCAGGGAGTGTGTGTGCAAAGTTTGGCATGGATCGGGCCAACGGTGGTGGAGATTAGCTGGTAACGGACGGACGGACGGAAGGAAGGAAGGAAGGAAGGAAGGAAGGAAGGAAGGAAGGAAGGAAGGAAGGAAGGAAGGAAGGAAGGAAGGAAGGAAGGAAGGAAGGAAGGAAGGAAGGAAGGAAGGAAGGAAGGAAGGAAGGAAGAAGGAAGGAAGGAAGGAAGGAAGGAAGGAAGGACAGACACACACACACGGACGGAGTGCAAAACATACTCTCTCCCCATGCCATCTGCCTGGTGGAGACAAAAAGGCAGGTTACAACACATTTGTTTTGTTTTTCTTCTAAGAAATTATTTGATCGGCCCCAAAACGTTGTGTTTATTGTCATGATTTGTCACGACTCCAGTTGTCTTTGTCCGCGGCGTATAAACGTCTTTAAATAAATACTTTTTGAAAAGTCTATGAGGAAAATGAACGGGGAATTCTTTTGAAAAGTCTACGAGGAAAATAAACGGGGGATTATTTTTCCGGGTCTCAAAGGAACCGCACCAAAGGGTCGAGACGGTTTTAGCATTTTAACTCCTTGTGACCGTTTGGAGTTGCATGGTGACCCTTTGGTGTGGTCAAAGGGCTTTAGGTTAGGGTTTACGGTGTAAGAGGTGTCGGACTAATGCAGAAACACTGCCGCGGGATTTCTCTCTCTCTCTCTCTCTCTCTCTCTCTCTCTCTCTCGTCGTAATTGTACGTTCTATACTGTGAACCATGCTCTCTGGCCGTCTGTCCGTCCTTCAAAGGAAGTCAACGATCAGAAGAAATCAAAGAGCAGAGGGGTGGTGGAGGGAAGGGGTTCCTCAGGGCTCCACCTGAAGGCTGTCGGTCTTCTTGACGGGCTTGGCCTTGAAGCCTTTCACCTCCTCGAACACCAGCTCTGTGGGACGAGGAAAGGACCGTGTGCGTTAGCCATAGTGTTGGTTTTTGGCAGCAAATTTAGATTTCTGTTGTAGTTGTAGTCTCTTGAATAGTTTTCATTTAGTTTTAGTCACATTTTAGTCACCTGGAATGTCTAGTTTTAGTCGACTAAATATAAGATTTTAGTCGACTAAATCTACTGTTTATTTATTCGACTAAAATGTATTTTGTCAGGCCGTGATGCTGTCGTAATGAATCTTTACGCTCACAACGCGCTGCGACGCGTTGTGTGTAGATCGGCTATTTCCAGCATGCAACCAAGTGTAAAATTACTTATACTGGATCCCTTGTCCACTAGTCCCTTCATAACATTTTAGTCAAGTTTTTATTTGATGACGAAATTGTCAGTAAATTTAGTCTTAGTTTTAATCATCATAGCTTAGTTTTTATTTAGTGTCCATTTAGTTTTCGTCAGTGGAAAAAGGTAGTCGACGACCATTTTTTGTAGTCGAATAAATCAACACTGGCGTGAAAACTCGCAAGACGGCAAAACGATGTTGGTCGACTACTAGTATTCCACATACTATTCTAGTCCAGTTTTTATTTGTTGACGGAATTGTCAATATATCTATAGTCTTAGTTTCGGTCGTCATAGCTTAGTTTTCATTTAGTTTCCAATTAGTTTTTGCCGGTGAAAACGGGTATAGTCGACGAACATTTTTCGTCATGGCTTTTAGTCAACGAAATCAACACTTGTTTGATGGCTATCGATCGCAGTGAGGTCATTAAAACTCACCCTTCCACTGGTCCAAGGTGCGGTCCTTGCTCTCCAGGGTCTGGTCGTAGGCCGGGGCCTCGGGCTCGTCGTCCGGGTCGTGGTACTGCGAGAAGTACGGGTGGGAGAGGGCCTCGTTGGCCGAGATCCTCCCGTCGCAGTCCAGAACCAGCATCCGCTTCAGCAGGTCCACGGCTGACGTTCATTCATGCACACACAGAACCAGATCAGCACATGATCACAGAGACACAGAGGCCCCTTTCCCACCGGTTGGTTCCCAATGGGAACCGGTTCAGTTCTTTCCCACCGGTTGGTTCCCAATGGGAACCGGTTCAGTTCTTTCCCACCGGTTGGTTTCCAGTGGGAACCGGTTCAGTTCTTTCCCACTGGTTGGTTCCCAATGGGAACCGGTTCAGTTCTTTCCCACCGGTTGGTTCCCAGTGGGAACCGGTTCAGTTCTTCCCCACCGGTTGATTCCCAATGGGAACCGGTTCAGTTCTTTTTGGTTCTTAGTCCATGAGCCAGAGCTCCACAATTGGAACATTAATTATGAATTGA
>NC_139714.1:27548938-27558938 GCF_964188405.1 Protomyctophum parallelum | reverse complement strand
GAGAGGGAGGGAGGGATGGAGGGAGGGGTAGGGGAGGAGAGAGAGGGATGGAGGGAGGGATGGATGGAGAGAGGGGGGAGGAGGAGAGGAGAAGAGAGGGAGGGAGGGATGGATGGATGGAGAGAGGGAGGGAGGGACGGAGGGATGGATGGATGGAGGGAGGGAGGAGGAGAGGAGAAGAGAGGGAGGGAGGGATGGATGGAGAGAGGGAGGGATGGGTGGAGAGAGGGGGGAGGAGGAGAAGAGAGGGAGGGATGGAGGGAGGGGTAGAGGAGGAGAGAGAGGATGGGGAGATGGAGGGAGGGATGGAGGATGGAGGGAGGGGTGGGGGAGGAGAGAGAGGGATGGAGGGAGGGATGGATGGATGGAGGGAGGAGTGGGGGAGAAGAGGGGGATGGAGGGAGGGGTGGGGGAGGAGAGAGAGGGAGGGAGGGATGGAGGGAGGGAGGGGTGGGGGAGAAGAGGGGGATGGAGGGATGGAGGGAGGGGTGGGGGAGGAGAGAGAGGGATGGGGAGATGGAGAGAGGGATGGAGGATGGAGGGAGGGGTGGGGGAGGAGAGAGAGAGGGAGGGATGGAGGGAGGGGTGGGGGAGGAGAGAGAGGGATAGAGGGATGGAGGGAGGGAGGGAGGGAGGGGTGGGGGAGGAGAGAGAGGGATGGGGAGATGGAGAGAGGGATGGAGGATGGAGGGAGGGGTGGGGGAGGAGAGAGAGGGAGGGAGGGATGGAGGGAGGGGTGGGGGAGGAGAGAGAGGGATGGGGAGATGGAGAGAGGGATGGAGGATGGAGGGAGGGGTGGGGGAGGAGAGAGAGGGAGGGAGGGATGGAGGGAGGTGTGGGGGAGGAGAGAGAGGGAGGGATGGAGGGAGGGGTGGGGGAGGAGAGAGAGGGATGGATGGAGGGAGGGAGGGGTGGGGGAGAAGAGGGGGATGGAGGGATGGATGGGGGAGGAGAGAGAGGGATGGGGAGATGGAGAGAGGGATGGAGGATGGAGGGAGGGGTGGGGGAGGAGAGAGAGGGAGGGATGGAGGGAGGGGTGGGGGAGGAGAGAGAGGGATGGATGGAGGGAGGGAGGGGTGGGGGAGAAGAGGGGGATAGAGGGATGGATGGGGGAGGAGAGAGAGGAGAAGAGAGTGGACAAAGATGAGACAAGGAGGGTCAACCAGTCGTGGAAAAAGAACTTCCATTTTTTACTTAAGTAAAAGTATCAATACTGCAATATAGAAATACTTTACAAGTAAAAGTCGGTTGGCATAAAATAAAAACTGGTTGGTAATGAAACTACGCTAATTACCTCGAGCAGCAGCTGGTCAATGAGTTGGTAATTAAACTACGTTAAAACACCTTAATTGCCCGGGGTTATTTAATCCATTAAATTATAGCGCCCAGTCGATTTATAGCAACGGAGCACTTTTACAGACGGACCGGATGTTGTTCCGGATGTGGCTGTAGCAGCTAGATGTATAGCCAAACCACTCTCGATGCGATCGACAACAACAGGAGGTAAGAATAAATCTATCACGACTAGCGACTGGACAGCGGAGGGCCGTCTAACACAGGATTTAAAAAAAAAGATTAGACGGGATGATTTAGATCGCGAGTTATTAACGTTTTAAGATTTCCGTTGTCGGCTAAACAGGGGGGAACATTTTCGATGACGTCTCACTGTTCCCAGGCAATCGGTTTTCATATCAATAAACTTCGTCTTTTGGATAAAAAATCGTCTTGGGCGTTACTAATATTAAAGGACAACTTCACAACTTTTCAACCTAACTTCATATAATAGGTCCTCACTAATAATCATGAAGAAAAATGGCGTAATTTTTTTCTCATAGGAGGGCTGTGGGCAGTTCAGAAACCGTCTTCCAGTGACATCATCGATGGGGAATCCAAGCTAATAGAAACTGCAGGCTTTCTAGTCCTGAAAAGTTGCAATGCAAAAATGGAAGCCATCGTTCTCACGATAATGAAAATCTAAACATTTTTGTTTAAACAAATCTTATTTAAAACAAATCTGCCTAATGATGATGTCACTGGAAGACGGTTTCTAAACTGCCCACAGCCCTCCTATGAGACGCAGAGTACAAAATAAAACGTGCCATTTAATCATGATTATTAGTGAGGACCTATTATATGAAGATAGGTTGAAAAGTGGTGAAGTGGTCCTTTAAGGACAAAGAACTTTGTCCTGGGGATGGGGTGTTAATTACCTTTAACCCTCTCAGCAGCTGGTAAATGAGGAACTGCACGTGCTCGTCCGACAGTCGCTGGAACTTGACGATGTTGTTTAGGTCCGCCCCCATCAGGTTGGTCACCAGGTAGCTAGCCAATCAGGGAGAGGGGAGTGCGGGCGGGACTTAGGTTAGAATGGTTGCCATGCCAACCCTCAGATGTTTTCACAGCCTGAAACGCGACATTCCAAATCCAAGCGTATATAACTGCTCCTGTCGCAAGTTGATGATGTCATATGTCCATGTGTGGTCTGGCCCTATGGAATGTATGGAATGCACAATTTGCACATGCTAATAAAAAGTATTTAAAATATTGCATTGATGCTCATATTATCCTTAGGAAGTATTAGGTTGTTTTTTATTAACGTTCCATAGGGCTAGACTACACATGGACATATGACATCATCAACTTGCGACAGGAGCAGTTCCTATTGAGTGAAAGATTCCCCCCCGTGACCCAAAACAGATATTCGCCCCGGGGACCCAAACTGGTGAAAATAGCAGATCTACAAGCTCACAAACGGGTCGCATCGCGGCAAAACTGGTAATGTAAAACATTTACACTTCATTGAAGTCCTCTAATGCTGCAGCAGGGCTGAAGACGTCCAATAGGCCAATGACCTGTGGACACAGAGAGGCATCCAATAAGAACACAGAGATATATCCAATAGGCCAATGACCTGTGGACACAGAGAGGCATCCAATAAGAACACAGAGATATATCCAATAGGCCAATGACCTGTGGACACAGAGAGCCTGAGGCATCCAATAAGAACACAGAGATATATCCAATATAGGAGACAGCGTTTTGAAAGATTTCCACTCTGGACGGAGTTTCCCCTTTGTGGCGTTTTCAACCCCCCAAAAAACGGCGTCCCTTCTCATCTAAAACGTAGCTTCTAAATCATGGCAGTTTTCTGAAAATCCTATGTAAATGATTCTGTTTCAGTGGTTCTCAAACTTTTTTATGTCAAGGACCCCCAGAATTATATGTCATCGGCCGCCGACCCCCATCTGAAAATATTCCAGATCTACAAGCTCATAGTGCGCCACCGAGTGGCGCGCTACGAGCTTGTAGGTCTGCTATTTTTGAAAAATCGAAGAACGACTGAACATTTTTAGAATCTGATCTCAGGTCAGAATGGGTTCATCAGACCAGTGTGTGTCCAGTGGGAAACCTCGTATGAATCTGATCTCAGGTCAGAATGGGTTAAAGACGCTCGTCGTACTGACGTTCTCGTGCTTCATGTGCTTCAGCAGCCTCAGTTCTCGGTACGACCGCCGGCTGTGGATCAGCGACTGGAACGGCCTGGACAGCTTCTTCACCGCCACCTTCTGGCGTAACCGCACGTCATACGCCGAACTAGGAGGGGGCGAGAGGGAGAGAGAGAGAGAGAGGGAGAGAGAGAGAGAGATGCAAAAACATTTATTAAATACTGCTGTCAACTTTCAATTGGCAATGTAAACGTACGTTTTCTCATGCCAATAAAGCTCCTTTGAATTGAAGAGAGAGAGTTCATTAACTTATTTTTATATGTGTCATTCCACACATCGCATAAGAAGGCGAGCATTGCTGTGCAATGCATACATATACATGTACCCTGAATCACCCTCCTGAGTCCCAACATACATGTAGCCTACCCTGAATCATTCTATAATCCTGAATCCCAACATACATGTACCCTGAATCAGCCTATAATCCTGAGTCCCAACATACATGTACCCTGAATCATTCTATAATCCTGAGTCCCAACATACATGTACCCTGAATCAGCCTATAATCCTGAGTCCCAACATACATGTACCCTGAATCACCCTGTAATCCTGAGTCCCAACATACATGTACCCTGAATCACCCTGTAATCCTGAGTCCTAAATCCCAACATGCATGTACCCTGAATCAGCCTATAATCCTGAGTCCTAACATACATGTACCCTGAATCAGCCTATAATCCTGAGTCCCAACATACATGTACCCTGAATCACCCTGTAATCCTGAGTCCCAACATACATGTACCCTGAATCAGCCTATAATCCTGTCCCAACATACATGTACCCTGAATCAGCCTATAATCCTGTCCCAACATACATGTACCCTGAATCACCCTGGAATCCTGAGTCCCAAGTCCCAACATACATGTACCCAACACACATGCCTTGAAGGCAAGGCAAGGCAATTTAATTTATCTAGTACCTTTCATATATAAGGCAGTTCAAAGTGCAACAGTTCACTTAAAAATGAATCCAGATTATAATAAATACAAAAACCCATGTTTCTATGTCAGTGGTGCTCAAACATTTCTGGGGGGGTCAATGACCCCCAGAAATATATGTAATTGCCTAATTGGCTGCCAATCCCCATCTCAAAATACGTAGTTCCGGGGATCCCCCTCTACAAGATATATGAGCTTGTAGATCTGCTATTTTTCAATAGCTAAAGCACAACATAATGCTTGAAACACCAAAAGGGGGTTCCCGCCCCGAGAATGGGTTAAAAACAGCTATGGGTTGGGGATTTCCTAATGTAACCGAATTGCTTCACAGCTGTCCTCCATTCTTTCATCAGTAAAATGCAGCTATAGTCAGAGCGGTAGAATTGAATCTCTGTCAGAGAGCGGAAGTTCCGACCGCTCGCTGCCTCCCTGGAGGAGACAGAACAGAACAGGAAGGAGAAGTGATTGAGAAACGCTACCGAAACCGTCATGGCGAAGGAGAAGCAGCAGCGAAACCACACGGAATAGAAGAAGTGCACGAGCTCCATGAGAGAGACGGCCTTGAGTCGGCGTCGACTCGTGGACCAATATAGATGTTATCAGAACTGAAACTGATGTTTAGTTATTAAACAGTATATAGACCAGTGGTTTTAAAGCCTGTTCATGTCAAGGCTTATTTATCTGCATATCTGCATTTGAGCCACGGAACCACCGTTTGATGACATTTAGCCTCTCAGACTCATTTGAGCCACGGAACCACCATTTGATGACATTTAGCCTCTCAGACTCATTTGAGCCACGGAACCACCATTTGATGACATTTAGCCTCTCAGTCCCATTTGAGCCACGGAACCACCGTTTGATGACATTTAGCCTCTCAGACCCATTTGAGCCACGGAACCACCATTTGATGACATTTAGCCCCTCAGACCCATTTGAGCCACGGAACCACCATTTGATGACATTTAGCCCCTCAGACCCATTTGAGCCACGGAACCACCATTTGATGACATTTAGCCTCTCAGACCCATTTGAGCCACGGACCACCATTTGATGACATTTAGCCTCTTAGACCCATTTGAGCCACAGAACCACCATTTGATGACATTTAGCCTCTCAGACCCATTTGAGCCATGCACGGAACCACCGTTTGATGACATTTAGCCTCTCAGACCCATCTGAGCCACGGAACCACCATTTGATGACATTTAGCCTCTTAGACCCATTTGAGCCACGGAACCACCGTTTGATGACATTTAGCCTCTCAGACCCATCTGAGCCACGGAACCACCATTTGATGACATTTAGCCTCTCAGACCCATTTGAGCCACAGAACCACCATTTGATGACATTTAGCCTCTCAGACCCATTTGAGCCACAGAACCACCGTTTGATGACATTTAGCCTCTCAGACCCATTTGAGCCATGCACGGAACCACCGTTTGATGACATTTAGCCTCTCATTTAAGACCCCAAAACTAAAGAATAACTGATTGTTATTGGCAGGGCCGGATTTACCATAGGCCTAGGGTGCGCGCTGCAACTGTCAAGGATGAAATTGTAAAGTTAGCGTAGCATGATTTGTAATGTATAGCATATAGCATGGTAATATATACGCGTCGTGTCTGAGCTGAGACCTCAGGAATGCCATGTCACCAGTCTTCATGAACAGAGGCGTGGTGTGTGTGTGTTTGTGAGAGAGAGAGAGAGAGGAGGAGAGAGGAGAGCGGAAGGGGTGCAGTACTTATAGTTTAGACAGTTTTTGGTTTAGACTCTAGTCATTGGTTAGACCAGTCATTAGTCCTATACAACTGCAACCCGAGCGGAAGGACAGACAGACAGACAGACAGACAGACAGACAGACAGACAGACAGACAGACAGACAGGTTCTACTTATCGGCTCTATGTGCAACTTAGAGCAGTGGTTCCCAATCTTGACATAGACACTAGCCCGCGGACCCCCCATTTGAAAATATATGCCAGGGAGTAGGGACCCCCATAAGAAGAAGGCGACAGTCCTACAGCCAGCAAATTAACACGGCCCGTTAATTTGTTGCACGCATGCTCGTTACGTGCACACGCCCCCCCCCCCCCCCCCCCGCGACTCACCAGACCTGGATTCTGTTTAGCTTTTTTTTTCACGCTTGCGTTGTCGCGCCCCTCTAGAGCAGACCTGGAGGAGACCTGTGTTGATCCAGACCCTCTAGAGCAGACCTGGAGGAGACCTGTGTTGATCCAGACCCTCTAGAGCAGACCTGGAGGAGACCTGTGTTGATCCAGACCCTCTAGAGCAGACCTGGAGGAGACCTGTGTTGATCCAGACCCTCTAGAGCAGACCTGGAGGAGACCTGTGTTGATCCAGACCCTCTAGAGCGGACCTGGAGGAGACCTGTGTTGATCCAGACCCTCTAGAGCGGACCTGGAGCCCTGTGTTGATCCAGACCCTCTAGAGCAGACCTGGAGGAGACCTGTGTTGATCCAGGCAACAACGCCTGCGTTCCTCGCGTCACATTTGCAAGGCCCTTAATGCTGACGACGTTGTGAAAAACGGCTTTTCTCTCATGCAGGGATCACCTGACAGTGACACCTATATATACACCTATGCATGGACACATGGATTCATGTTGACAGACGTGCTTAGCACCGTGACACCGTTCCCATAGCAACGGGATCTCCATGGGCAACAGACAGAGCGGGCCACAAAAAAAGAAAGAGAAAAATAAATCACACCCGTCATCTCATTCCGGCCAATCACAATTTGCGTCCTCACTTTTGTCATCAATGTTTGTGTTTAACACAATGTTTGTGTTTACACAAACACGCAAAACTAGTCTGTTTGTGTTTATACACAAACCGTCCAAGCTGGACATTGGAGGGGCTAGCACCCCTCAAAAATAAAAAAAATAAACTAACAAAACAAACAAAGCCATTTCAGCATTACAACATGTCTGCGAGTGGAGCAATAGGCCAAGGCTACAGAAAATACGGGAAGATGTTTTATGATGACATATCGTTTGATGGATTTGAAATCTGGTAAAAAGCAAAACGCCCTGTAAATATTTAGGTTCCAATGATGTAGTAGAGGTTTAATATTAAATATTAAAGGTTCCAATGATGTAGTTTAGAGGTCATGTTATTTGCGCTTTAAGTTCCATTGATGTAGTAGAGGTTTAGTAGTAGAGGTTTAATATTAAATATCTAGGTTCCAATGATGTAGAGGTTTAACCCATTTTGACCTGACGTCGAAATTTATAAAATGTCTTCTAAATCCTGACAGTTTTCTGTCAGGATTTGTTCCACATTTTCACGATTTAAACAAAAATAGCAGACCCACAAGCTCGTAGCGCGCCACTCGGTGGCGCGCTATGAGCTTGTAGATCTGCTATTTTTCAATAGCTAAATTATAACATAATGTTTGAAAAACCAAACACCTGTCGATGTGCGTATTCTACGCCCGCTCTAACCACTGAATGGTCTTTAGCCCAGCACCCAGCCTGTCGATGTGCGTATTCCACACCCGCTCTAACCACTGAAAAGTCTTATAGTGTTTGGGCCCAATCCATCCCAGAATGCACTCTGTTCCTACCCGGAAGGAGGAGTGAAATGACTGAAATCGCCTCATGCGCCTCATCCCCAGGTGGGTAGGTTTGGCCTGCCTTTGGTCCCATAGAGTCCAGCCCAGGAGGGTAGTTTTGGCCTGCCTTTGGTCCCATAGAGTCCAGCCCAGGAGGGTAGGTTTGGCCTGCCTTTGGTCCCATAGAGTCCAGCCCAGGAGGGTAGTTTTGGCCTGCCTTTGGTCCCATAGAGTCCAGCCCAGGAGGGTAGTTTTGGCCTGCCTTTGGTCCCATAGAGTCCAGCCCAGGAGGGTAGGTTTGGCCTGCCTTTGGTCCCATAGAGTCCAGCCCAGGAGGGTAGTTTTGGCCTGCCTTTGGTCCCATAGAGTCCAGCCCAGGAGGGTAGGTTTGGCCTGCCTTTGGTCCCATAGAGTCCAGCCCAGGAGGGTAGTTTTGGCCTGCCTTTGGTCCCATAGAGTCCAGCCCAGGAGGGTAGGTTTGGCCTGCCTTTGGTCCCATAGAGTCCAGCCCAGGAGGGTAGTTTTGGCCTGCCTTTGGTCCCATAGAGTCCAGCCCAGGAGGGTAGTTTTGGCCTGCCTTTGGTCCCATAGAGTCCAGCCCAGGAGGGTAGTTTTGGCCTGCCTTTGGTCCCATAGAGTCCAGCCCAGGAGGGTAGGTTTGGCCTGCCTTTGGTCCCATAGAGTCCAGCCCAGGAGGGTAGTTTTGGCCTGCCTTTGGTCCCATAGAGTCCAGCCCAGGAGGGTAGGTTTGGCCTGCCTTTGGTCCCATAGAGTCCAGCCCAGGAGGGTAGTTTTGGCCTGCCTTTGGTCCCATAGAGTCCAGCCCAGGAGGGTAGGTTTGGCCTGCCTTTGGTCCCATAGAGTCCAGCCCAGGAGGGTAGGTTTTGGCCTGCCTTTGGTCCCATAGAGTCCAGCCCAGGAGGGTAGGTTTTGGCCTGCCTTTGGTCCCATAGAGTCCAGCCCAGGAGGGTAGGTTTGGCCTGCCTTTGGTCCCATAGAGTCCAGCCCAGGAGGGTAGTTTTGGCCTGCCTTTGGTCCCATAGAGTCCAGCCCAGGAGGGTAGGTTTGGCCTGCCTTTGGTCCCATAGAGTCCAGCCCAGGAGGGTAGTTTTGGCCTGCCTTTGGTCCCATAGAGCCCAGCCCAGCAGTGTTGTTTTCGTCAACTAAAACTAAGACGAAAAATGTTAGTCGACTACCTATTTTCACTGACAAAAACAAATGGAAACTAAATGAAAACTAAGCTACGATGACTAAAACTAAGACTAAATATAGGCTACTGACAATATCGTCGACAAATAAAAACTAGACTAAAATGTTAGGAAGGGACTAGTGGACAAGAGATCCAGTATAAGTAACTTGGTTGCATGCTGAAAATAGCTGATCTACAAGCTCGTAGCTTGTAGATCAGCTATTTTCAAGCTCGTAGCTTGTAGATCAGCTATTTTCAGCAAGTGTAAAAACACTCCAAGACCCGCCAAAATACATTTTAGTCGACTAAATCAACTGTAGATTTAGTCGACTAAAATCTTATGACATTTAGTCGACTAAAACTAGACTAACACTAAGACATTCCAGGTGACTAAATGTGACTAAAACTAAATTAAGTTTCAGTCCAAAGACTATGACTAAACTAAAATAGAAATGTGCTGCCAAAAACAACTCTGCAGCCCAGGAGGGTAGGTTTGGCCTGCCTTTGGTCCCATATAACCCAGCCCAGCCCAGGAGGGTAGGTTTGGCCTACCTTTGGTCCCATAGAGTCCAGCCCAGCCCAGGAGGGTAGGTTTGGCCTGCCTTTGGTCCCATAGAGTCCAGCCCAGCCCAGGAGGGTAGGTTTGGCCTGCCTTTGGTCCCATATAACCCAGCCCAGCCCAGGAGGGTAGGTTTGGCCTGCCTTTGGTCCCATATAACCCAGCCCAGCCCAGGAGGGTAGGTTTGGCCTGCCTTTGGTCACATAGAGCTCTGATTGAAGTCTAGACATGCAG